>NW_014555863.1:956001-976001 GCF_001313825.1 Dinoponera quadriceps
CTCTCTCTCTCTCTTTCTATATATGCGGAAAAAAATATTTCTTTGGATTTATTAACATTTCCTTAATTGAAACATGTGTCCTTTGGAATAGAACTAACAAACGAATGTTTGATTCAGCAAGATTGTTTAGTAATTAATTTTCTCAAACAATAAATATCTCTACGTCAAATAACATATTTCTTTTATATCTTTTATATCTTCATCCAAACACATTACAGTGATTATCACAAGTAATAAAGCATTTGAAAGAAATAACACTGTATGTTAGGAAAATATTAGAGAACTGTATGTTAGGAAAATATTAGAGAACTTCTTTTTCTTGTTTCAGTGGAACAATATTTAGTATATAGTGAAATAAAATTTTCTTATCGATAACCAAACCAACATGGTTTACTTTAATGAGACAACGACATTTTCTTTCAAACAAAATGATATTTGATATTAAACTGTGTTATTTATATTAAACAAACCCAAATCAAACAAACACGTATATTAGATGCAAAGAAACTTTTTTCTCTATCTATCTGTCTATCTATCTATCTATCTATCTTTTATCTGTCTATCTCGCGCTCGTGGTTTAGCGGACTCGAATGCACTTAAAACGTATGCTCGCTCGCACGCACACAGGGCAGTGAACGGGATAGTTTTTCAGCGTTGCTCGGTCGCGATATTAATGAGCTCATCCTGCGAGCAACGGTCGCGTCTTTACGACGGCTTCTCCTTCGACTTTCGACATGATTTCACGAATGGCCCGGAAATTCCGTCATTATCATATTGCCTCGTTACCTCGTTATATTGCGACTCTCCTCTCTCCTAAGTGGCTACCTACAGGATTTTGCAAAGAGAGACCGAGCTCTCTCAGACCTCACAGACTCGCCTTTGAGCGCGCAGCACTGATTCGTGGATTAAAGGCCTTTGCACGATTGTATGGGAGATCCGTGAGAGGTTCGACATTTTGTCGCAATTTAGCAACTCGAGACGCGCATGATCGCGCCTTGTTGCGTTTTCGTTCGCGAAATTGACCACGGCGCCTCTCGGTTTGCGCGATGAACGGCACGAGCGAAACTCGTAAAGTCGGATCATCCCCCTGATTCAGTGTCGCTTTTTTATTTATTGATTCTCATTTATTACTCTTAGGCGCCTTAAGTAACGAGCGTTTCGAACGTTTATTTGTTATCGTTCCATAAGAGATGCGAGAGACCCGCGCGTCTCACACTGCCGATACCGCCGATACGAGAGCACAGCGGGGAGCGGATAATAACGCCTGCGGTGTGTTTTCGGTAAAAGCAGCAGTTTATGCCGAAACTGCGCCAGACCCGGGATCACAAGTGCCCGCGGGATAATCCGTCCGTGTTAGACAACGACGAGGCACGGCGAAACGTTATACGGTAGTAACGTTAGTAAGCGGTATTACGTTGCTCGGTCGAAATCGGATAACTAGTTTGAGAAAGCGCGTGCATCCCGCACAACCGTAAACGTAGGATATCACCGGCGAAAATCATCGTTTCGTACGCGCTGCCGCCGTAAGCGCACGGCATAGCCACGGTGATGTCGCGAACGACGAAGACGCGCATCGTTTGGCACTTTAAGCGCCGCTCCACAATAGGTATTTTAAGCCTTAAGAAACTGACACAGTTGATTATTCTTCCCATACTCGACCGTCATTCAATTGTGCGCCAATTTCTTAAGGCTTAAAATCCCTATTGTCGATCGACACTAATGTATCGACAGCCCTTTACGGCGCGCGCACCGCTCGCGAAACTTCGATAAATCGCGCGTTCTTCTGTGATCGACAGATCAACACGCCATGACTGGGAGCGGGAGCGACAACAGGGATTCTCACCACACTTTCATCGAGCGACCGAGATCCTCGTGCGAAATGCCTAGAGTGCCTGGGATTAAGTACGTACTCTTAAGTGTGATACAAACGAAATTGCTGATCGTCAACCCCCCTCCGCACGCGCGTATTCGCGAAATTATTCCCCATCTTAGCGAACGGTCCTTCTCGAGATATGCTCGCTGGAAGTAGCGTAGCTTCAAAGTGGTGTTTCGCGTTTCTCGTAACTTCACTCGCGCTCCGTCGTTCAGTCGCGATTTACCTCCCGTCGATCGATTCGGTATCGGCGGATTTTCGCGGCACGCGCGATGAAAGTCACGGTCGATCGGTCGCGCCGAGTTAATCGGCATCGCGAAATTCTCTGTTCCAGCATATATCCCAGCTCGCAACCACCCGGACAACAAATACCGATAGGCAACAATACGGGATCGTTGCCCGACTTGAGCAACGTGCACTTCCCGTCACCCATTCACACTCCTCTGGATCAGGAGGATCACTCGAGTAGTACGCCGTTCAGCAACGTAAGTTGTACGATCCGCAATCATCTGTGTCTCATCTATATATTTTATATACATACATACATATATATATATATATATATATATATATATCTTTAAGATTTTCTCCTTTCCTCTCTCGATCTTATTCACACGCACTTCTCGCGAGGCTGCACGCGTTCTTCCGAGCGAATTTTATCGCTTTTACGGTGACGTTTCTTCTTTTATCTTTCCGTGTAACGTACACGATATTTGGAGGAATTCGTCTGTGTGAATGGAAGTAACGCCCGAAAACGGCGATATGCCGAACATGTTTCGTGCGTTTTTACAGAATCGCACATATACAAAATATAACTAAAATAAAGGGACAAATTCCGTATCAAAACACGGAAAAAAATTTATATCACCATATATCCGCAAATCCACTGTTACTGAGATACAGGTCAATACAACGTTTATTAATGCAAAATGAAAAAAAAGGGTAATATTACTTATTACTATTTTCAATTTTTAATTACAACAAATGTTCAAAGTATTCTCCATTTAACTCAATACATGTATAGACACGTCGAATCAGAGACTCTCGTACCTTTTTAAAGATCCGTGTGCCGAGATTATTGTAAAGCCGAATGATTCATGTTCGAACTATTTGCACAAGGAAATAATCACAGATCAAATAAATAGATAGAGGGTCGACAAGCAATCGCTTGTAAATAGTAAATTTCATTATTAAAACGTTAGTTCGAGTTGTATCTCAGTAGCAGTGGGTCTGCGGATATATTATTTTATTATCATCATCTTTATTGAGTACACAACAGTAAAATAAAATATGTCACATCGGATCATATGTATCGACATGAATATTTTTTTCATGTTTTGACGCGAGGAACTCGTTCCCGAAGTTTGTCTCCTTATTTATTTACATTCTGTATATAAGATAAACATATAAAATGTATTGTGTTGGCCCATGTCGACAGACACGTTCCTCCGAGCGAGTTTTCACGTGTCGAACACGGTGAAATGTGTTTTCGGTTATTGCTCGCGAACGTACGATCGCTACTAGGTTCTATAAATAAGCAGTACGGATTACTAATTGCGATTCAACGCGGTTGATTTAATCCATCCTGTCTATACACCGTGGAGACCTCGACGCCTTATCAATTAAACTTTCGACGTGCGATACCTGTCCGCGGCTCCGAAACATTCCTTTTTTTAATCCACTATAAACTCGACGAGCGGAAACGCGACTTTGAATTATGGTGCTCAGTAGCAGATTTCCTAACGAACCAGTATCTCGTTTCGGCCATAATTAAGAGTTGCGAGTGTTTAGCATAATTTTTTCATCCTCTCTCGTGTAATATATTTATGAAACTGGAAGATAATCCCCGAGGAAAATTTACGGTATAATTAATAGCCGTATAAATAATACGAGCAGAATTTTAATGTCCACGTATTACGGTCTACACACACACACACACACACACACACATACATCTTTCTCTTTTCCGCGCAAAAAGTGGCCCTTCGACGATATCGATATTGAGCAATTTGTTTGTATTAAACAGAGTGAAATCGGTTAACTAACTTAACGTTCCGCAGCCGCCAAACGAAAGGATATCCGATTAGAGAATTTAAAAAGCAGATGTCGATATCGAAATGGTTCTCGTTCCGCGTCGCGTTTCCGCGTGGTCGTTCTCTTTTTCGACGATCGTTCACTCCTCCTGTTCGTTTTCCCCCTCGCTGCCTCTCCCTTTTTCCTCCCTTTTTTTTCCTTTTTTTTCCCGTCCTCCCCCGCTCATACGGATTTATACGGAATCGCCAAGTTATGCATCGTGCGGAAGTTTTAGACAAGTAGGATTTACTGCTGGAAGCGGGAATCTCTTTTTGAAATGATCGAACCGCTGGTGTATTCCAGAGTCCTCAAACGAGCAGTCCCACAAACCTGTCGCCGACCAGCTTGGCACAAGCTGGTAGGCTGTCCTTTTCACAGGATCCGTCAAGCGTCCAAGTAAATATCCTCGCGCCCCCATATTATTAGAAATTACTATAGATCTCACCTATTGTCATAGAGTGTAGCGGATTTTTAATTTCGAGCGACACGAAGTTGCGTTTTTCCCTTTAAGGATTTCTCCGCCTAGCTTAAGGAGCTGTCGGCGCGCGAGCACACCATCTGCGCCTTCTTCTGCTTTTTTTTCGTCCTTCTTTTTTCTTTCAGACTTTCGTTTTTGCGGACTCAGACAGTAACTCGTAGACCTCGATTAAAAACCGCTGCTGTAGGATGTTGCAGAGCGTGCGAAATATCCGAGAATAAGTCGGATCGATTTGTGCCGTATCCTTCTCGGGGATACCCGTTCCCCCGAAAATTTCTTGCCAGATATGCGTACCTCGGCTGAACTTGATATTAAATCTGTCTCGCGTGTTGTAATCGCACAATATCGATATCGCTTGGATATTTTGCATGTGTTTGATGGCGGAACCTACGGAATCGAGGAGAAATCGCGCCGCTCGCGGTTCTAAATCCGGTAAAATTGAAAGAGATACAGAGTGCTTTTGCGACAGTAACATTGTTACGAAAATACACACGGTGAAGAACCGAGGAGAATATTTTCGTACGTCTCTCTCTCTCTCTCTCTCTCTCTCTCTCTCTCTCTCTCTCTCTCTCGTTCTCTTTCGTCGATTCTATTTGAATAGCCATTGTTTTAAAAGGTACGAACACACTTGAATTATTGATTAACGTACGCGCCGTGAGAAGTGAAAAGAAACGGTTACACACACATTTACATACATACGGCGGACAGTTGGAATAATTGATCGACGACAATCGTTACCTCGGTTCCGTCGAGCGAGTTTGTTTGTTGGAGGATGTGACTTTAGGATGCAACGATTGCATGAGACGAATATTCTTTGTGCTTCTCTGTGCTTTCTTACATGTTAGAACGTTTCGATTATTAGAGTAGCGCTAGAATCTCTAAGAGATATTGCGGCTGCTTTCTCAGAGTAAAAAATGATACAAGTGGAACGTTTATTTGACGAAGAGCTAACGATACAGATAGCGGCGCTGAGGAGAAATTCAAATTCCGCACTCCCCCGACGTTCACCAGTCACGTATTGGCACTTGTTTGCAAGAAGATGCGAATCACGTATCACGCAAACCTCGAAGAATTTTTTCCGCGGTAATTCACGCATGTACAATAATCGGATCGCTTGGTCGTGCTAATTCACCGAAGAACACCATTGCCTTAACCGAAGAAGGAGGGATCGAAGTATCCTCTGTGCGAAGTATTCGGCATGCCTTTCTCTTCATTGTGCGCGAACACGCTAATTTCATCGTAGCTCTGAACTTTGAGTTCTTCCATTTCTTTTTTTCCTCCTCCCCCCAGTATACAATTGTCGATGGTAAATGTAGTGTAGTGCGGAAAGATACGCGATGTGTTGCGCGCGGTTATGCAGCGTTCATGCAAGTTCGAAACGAAACTTTCGTAGCACGTCATGAAAAGCACCTGTGACCTAAATGCGTCCTGACATTATTAATACAGAATTTAATAACACATTTATCGGGGCCCGCTCGATAATTTTGATCATTATACCATGCTGGAAAAGCGGCAATTGGTGTAATCGCAGTTCGAAACGCTCGAGGTCGAAATGCCGCTGGTGCTCCGCGCGTTTTTCGATGAGGTGGCAAAAAGAAAAAAAAAAAGAAAGAAACCTACAACAACAATGCCCGTCGACTTCTCATCGCGGTTATCTCGCTCTTCGCGTTCCCGTTAATATCAGGACGCGCATGTCAGCCGAAAAGAAAGAAAAGAGAGATGAAGTGAAAGAATAGAAATTCAAAAACTCGAAACTCTTCGTATACCTGCGACTTTTATACCGGGCGTCTCTCTTAATTTTCTATTATTTTTTTATTTTTGCCTTTGTTGTAGTGGTTGTTTGTGTTTGTTATTTTGCAGAACCATTTATCAGTGCCTGTTAACTCTAGGTTTCTTCACACGTGTAAGGTTAGTAGTCACACCAGTTTCTCGCTCTCACGACGTAATAACGGTACGCTTGTGTTGTTGCTGCCTTTAACGCCGCGACGGCCGTTAACGCCGCGGCGTTTTTACTGTTTTGCTTGTTATATATAGTGTACCGAGCTTGCAGATAAAGTCGAAATACAATCAATAGTGAAAACGTGTATGTATGCTAACCGCCGTAGCGTATGTATATACGTATATATATATATAATATATATATTTATTTATATATTTATATATTTATATATCGGCAAGCCGTATATATGGTTCGCCGCGACGTTACTCGCGGACTTGAAAACGCGAAGCAGAAAAATAAAGCTGTTCCGCGTCGGGAAGCGAAACTATTGTGCAATGGTTGTTTTCTCGTAATTGTAATGATTACGTCGTAACATATGAAATCAGGCGCTGCGCAGTAATACGCTGCGCTCTGTCCCGCCGATTGAAGATCTGGAAGCCGTAGAAAAGTGGATGATCTTTTCCGAAAAGCTTCGACCAATTTGACTTTGAGTCCTTTTCAGCGATTTTACAAAATTCTTTTTTCTTTCAATTCTTCACAACGTTACCCTCTCCGATCGCCGGAAGCGCGACTCGTAAGTGCGGAGCGCGCGCGCCTTCGCGATTGAGCTTTAAACGCTCGCTCCACATTCGTCGACGGAGCGATTCAGCCGGGTCGGTCGGTCGTCGTGGCGAACCGTTTCCGCGCGAGTCCGATGCTGTAATCAACGTAGAGAATCGATTCGCGCGAGAGCCTGCCTCACGACTAGCGTCTGTCGAGTTTAGTCTCACGCGAAAACGCGTTAAAGAGGAAAACGGAAGGATGAAGGAGTGAAAAGAATATTAAGAAGACGGAGAGAAAGAAAAGCGAATGTAGCGACGACGGAGTTGATGATCGATCGTTAATAGCGATGGGTATGAAGCAGGGTGTGGCACTGGAAAACAGCACAAGTACTTCGCAACAGGATCTTCAGAGCTATCCGCAGCAACCGGCGCCGACGGCGACGTCTCACAGCCCGACCGGCCACTACATCTATCAACAACCGCACAGTCCTGTGCCGCCGCAAAGTCCAGTTAGTATCCACACAGCCACACATACACACAAACACAGAGGTATATTCGGCCGGAACGATTGGACCCGCGAAATTTCTCTCGCACACGGAGAAAAAGATTCCTTCAGATTCAGCACTTCTATTTACTTGACTAAAATTTATTTCATAGAAACAAACACGTACGAAACATTATGTTTCGAGTAAAAATGTTATCGTCACATTGAAGAAAACTCGATTATTTAACAGAAAGAACGCTATTATTTGAAATAATACCTTTTAACCGAATAAAATGTGCAAAATGAAACAAATAATTTCTCTATAAGAAAATTATCTTTCGTTTCAAATAGATTTTTTACTTAAAATAAAGATGCATATTCGTTAGAAAGTCTAACAATCGTGATTATTAATCGAAACATTAGTTTCTCTTTGGAGCCATGGCAATGATGAGATTTGTTTGGATGCGATAGGATTGATTAAATCTGAAGAAATCTTCTCAGTGCATCCGCGAAATGCTTAAAAGCGCGCACGGCCGCACAGTGTCGCTGATAGTATTGAAACGCGAGTAGCCGAGAATCGCGTGTCTCTCTGAGTACAGCCGGAGTACTCGGTGTTTCCTCGCGACCAGGCTGGACCGGCCGACGAAATTCGCGTCCACGTGTCACCACCTGTCTCTCTCGCTCGTTGACCGAGATAATCTATCGATTCTAATCGAAACAAACTCTTGCTCGGTGCGATGGTCTGTTAAATATATATATCGTGGTTGAATATTACCGCGCGGTGAGTCCTCCAGATTGTTGTCAGTGACTCTATTGTTCTACACGTGTCTCCTATCGATGCCTGTTGTGCAGAAAACGTCGCAGTCGCAGCAACAGCAGCAGCAGCAACATCAGCAGCATCAACAGTCGTCGCAGCAGCTGAACTCGTTGGGATCGTACAGATCCACGCAGTCGGTGAACAGGCCGTCGCCGCAGTCGTCACCTAGTCTAACAGTACAAGTGAGACCATCTCTCGTGTCGTAAAATATTAACACGTAACACTTGATCGGATCACTCGAAAAGTTCGGTTCGATTTTCAAGATCATTCCGGCAACAGCAGTGGACCGCAAAAATCGGCCACCTTCCACGATAGAAGATGCACCGAATACCGTCGAAACATTGGCGGAAAACCGTAGACGATGTTTACTCGGTTGATGAATAATTTGCTTCCATCGATTGCAACGAAGTCAAATCCGACCGAACTTTTGAACTTTCCTAGGGTCTCGTCTGTGACCCTATTTCGAGACTTACACTCAGAGAAATGACTTGGTAATAACGGCTAAATCTCATCAGCTAATTTCAATTTTGCTGTCATCGCTGAAAGTTAGCTGTTAATGACAAAATGCATTTGTTGCGAAGTATATCTTTAGCTGAATATATTTGCACGAGTAGCTAAGATCGGTTAGCTGTACTGAGTAAACCATATATAGATTTCCCGTATATAACGTATAACGTTTGTATTAATTAACGAAGTGATGTAGTAAGTGATTAACGAGATGAAATTCGGGTTCGAGTCCATCGGTGCTTAAGTGTATTTTTAAATACGGGTATAGCATTGAATGCAGTAAGTGGCTGAATTTCAGATAAAATTAGCATACTAACATTTTAACTCTAGAATACTACACTTGTACTATACTTATGCTGTTGTTGAAATGCCCGTCGTGTCTACATAGTGAAAAGATAGGGGTTTCGTAATTGAAGAGAGAAAAAAAACGGTCGGTTTTCCCTCTACTTACTAGCTGCTTCTTTCGTGTATATTTTCCAGCGGCTGATTCTTTCTCTGAGTGCATCGCTTAAACATCCCCTTCCGGGGCCAATATCAGAAAAGCCAATATCAGAGCGCGGCAGTTCGCGAGATTTCGCGGTGAACTTTCCCGAGTAGTAGTGTAGCAGTCGTGTTAAGGTAGGTCAGTTGACGGTGGTGATGCGGATGACGGAGCGTTGTTGGGACAATTCGGCCGTCTCAGCGCGTCTTGGATCATCCGAGAGGAGGCACTCACCGCGAAAGCTCGCGAATTTTAGCTACGATTGATACACACGTCAGCTGTCATTTGTCCGCGCAAGAAGGAGCCTCGTTCTCGCGCCGATTGTTCCTCGCGCTACGCGAATACGAATACGGGAAGTAACGCTGCTGCGGCTTCCCTGTTTCAGGGGAGCCCTTTGAGTTACAGCAATAACCCATCGGCGCCACCTAGTCCCACGGGGCATCCGGGTCCACCCAATTTAACATCCGACGCGATCGATCAGAACACTTACTTCATCAATCAGGCGCAAGCGGCGGCCCTTCAGCAGGACTTCGAGCAGTTCACAATGGTAGGCGAATTCATTCATTTTTAAGCATGCGCTATAAAGGGAATGACTTTATATATATATATATGTGTGTATATATATATATATAACACTCGAGTTCGCGCGAAAAAGAGCGGACTAATTTCCGTGCGAGCGTGTTCTTGTATTTTTGTGCGCGGATCTCCCTCAATTGAAATCAGTTTATATAGAACGACGACGAGAGACGATCGGGCCATTGAAAGTTTCACGGCGTCCGAAGTATATTAAGACCGAGCTTATTCGGGGGGAGAGGTAGCGTTTGCATTTACATCACGATCGAGTGAAAAAGCCCGCGCGAAAATGCGGAAAAAGCGGTCGCTCGAAGTTCCACCGGTGGCGTCCGCGGGAAAGGGAAGAAAAAAAGAGAGAAAGAAAACACACGGAAAGCGAGAACTCGATTTCTTCTCTCCCGGGCGCGATCCAGTCGCTGGTGCTGCTGCCGGTGCTGTGGGTTTCGCGAATTCCGCGTCCGAGAGATATTCGCCCCCTTCGATCTATTATACACGCCGCTGGCAGCGGTCCAGCGATGCGCTCTCGACATTCTTACCTTACCTCTGTCGCCGGGCAGTCTTGCCGCCTCGGGGAAGAGGAAGAAGCCCCCCCCTCGATCGTTTTCATCCTCTCTCCTCGGGGCTCGTTTCGCTTCGCGAGAACAATCGAACAGCAGTCGCGGAGAGGCGCAGCCCGAGTCTTTCTCGTGTGCTGACCGCTAGACTTCGCCGATACCTTCGCCTTTATTCCGTAATTTTTAAACGTGTACCATTAGTTCCGGTTTACAATAGGTGCTTTAAGCTCTAAGCCTGAAGAAATTGAGCAATCGCAGTCGAATATGAGGATAACAATCGACCGTGAGCCACAGTCAATTTCTTAAGGCTTAGAGCTTGAAATATTCATTGTAGACCCCGCATTGCAGGCATAACGGAAGCGTTGGAAATCTCTGCGTGGACAAAATGCATCGCAAAATAGCTGCGATTAGTGATTGACATTACAACGATATTTTCGTTAGAAGTGTTACGGAATAAGGGAGGAGGGCTGGCCTCTCCGGGTCGGCGACGGATGTGTGTACTCTCGCGCGCGGTGCTCGATACACGGCGGAGACGCACGCACGCACGTGCTGCACGTTTTACACGGCACATACTCCGCCGCGTAATTGCATTCGGGCTTCCGCAGCGAGAGAAAGAGGGTAGAGAGCGAGTGCGCGTTCCGCATGCCACCGCTGCGTTATGTTGCGCGCTCGTAACAGATACACGCGCGCGCCCACACTCTCGCCGTCTTCGACGCGTCGAAGCCGCTCGAAGGCGGCTGATATTTCTCGCGCGTAACAAATTGTTTTCGTTCTCCACCCGCCGAGACGTATCCGTGCACGTGCGCGACGCGACGATACGACACACACACACATACACATACGCACACACAGACGTGGGGAAATATAAATTCACCGGGTTCTCCCGATCTGAATTCTCTCTCGGGATGATCGAGCGATTCCGATTGTACAAACTGTGAGCGAATTATCCCTATCAATTATAATTAATGAAAAGATATCCGATCCTAATTGGCGCTCAATTTTTTTTATGCATGTCGAAGGGACTGGTAAGTATCCAATGCTGAACTGATACTTGTACTTGATAAGCGGCAGCAAGTAAGAGAAAGAGAAACGAAACAAATGCGAGACAGATGCAGACGATATTTTCACTCATCGCCGGTGCCGCGTGACGCAATTTTCGTGCGAAATATTTGACTTTTCCTCTCGTTTATTTATTTATTTATTTTTTTTTTCGTAATGCTACTCTCAGGGTTATCGTACGAGAGCCGAGATCGGTTTGGTGAATTTCAACACATATATAGTATGCGTTCCTGCCGGTCTGACCTTCGCAGTTATAATTAATGTTACGCGATGAATTATTCCGTGCGAATGATTCGTATGAATTATTCCGTCGGAGTCGTTTGGTATTCTACTCGGTTACATCGTCAAACGTCCCGTCCGTCCATTCGTTCGTTCGTTCGTTTGTTCGTTCGTTCGTTTGTTCGTTCGTTCGTTCGTTTGTTCGTTCGTTCGTTCGTTCGTTCGTTCGTCAAAAGCATCAAATTGCGATTCCCGATATTTCTCGGTTGATAACGGTACGCTTTCGAATGCGAAATTACAATCGTAATTAGCTCTCGTGTACTCGCGCCGCAAGTACGCCGAGTTTAGTAACGGAAGCGTTTTGTTAGTCGGCGACTCGGAACTCTCTCTCTCTCTCTCTTATTGAGAAGAGAGAGGTGGGGGGGGAGGCTAATGCGTTTGTCAAACACAAAACTATGTAGCTTCCTGACTTGTGTCTTAAGTCTTGCTGTTTATCTGTTGCCTGCATTCGTCAGGAGTGGCCCAAATTCGCGCAGCAGCTGATGGAACTTGGTTGCACCTGGACCACGCAGATAGAGGTGAAAAATATCGCCATTAGTTGAAACACCTTTTTTTTTTTCATTTGCAACCATTTCGGTATTTTGAGAGTGAGGTAAAAGTACCAATGCCTGAATCACGTATCAATGTCTGGACAATCGTGTTGTTTTGATTTCTAAATATAAATGTTGAAACTTTCAATGTAAAAAATACGTATATTATTCTACGCCGAAAGTTTCAACATTTACATTTAAATGCCAAGACAAGGAGAATGTCCAGAGTTAGGTATTAACGCGTCTGGCCGTTGATTACTTTTACCTTAACTCCCGATATTACGTTACGTTGTTGTGTACCCCCTCTGTTTCTCTCCTTCTTTTTTTTATCTTAAGCGTAAGGCTTGCAGCGAGGAGCGATTCTCCAAATGTCACTGAACGAACAGGCATGCGCGCGCGGGTACGCGGCTTAGAGGCAGGACATGAAGACGGTGTCGTACACACGCGATATTCGAAAGCATCTTATCTGTACTATCCGTGCTAAACGGAAGAATCTACCGTACGAGTCACGCTACACTTGTTTCGGCGAAACTGAAAAATCGGCATCGGTAAGGGGTAAAACTCGCCGCCGATCCAACAGAATGTTCTTTTCGCAATTCCGCTCTCGTAACCGAGAGGTTGGGGGGGGGGGGGCGTTGCATATGCACGCGCCGAAATGTATTCCCGTGCGTGAAGCCCGCCTCGCAGCCGAGGGAAAAATATATATCAGATCAGACGTGAAATATTTGCAGATCAAGGGAAAATATTACCTACAGCGCTGAGGTATCATATATCTACCGCGTGTGCCGCGCCGTGATGTTTAATACATAAGCCGCATCAAAGGGAAATTTTAAATGTCTCGGCTTGGCTCGATGTCGTTAGAACGCGCGAGTGAGAAAGTGCGTAGTCGTTCCGCGACTTTCGTTGCGGAAAAACGTTCACGAGTGGAGAGTGATAGAAAGAGAGAGGGAAAGAGTGTGTGTGTGTGTGTGAGAGAGAGAGGGAGAGAGAAGGAGAGAGAGAAAGGAACGCGCATGGTGGCCGGTGGTAATAATCGCAATTCGCGCGCGGCATACCTCTGATTGATAACCCGCAAGCTCCCGGAAACACGCTCGTTATTACGTATGCACATACGAAAGTTAACATCGTGCGTGCTGCGCGCTTCAGAAGGAGCCTAGCTTTATATCGCAGGGCCTTAACGATACCCTCTTTTTACTCCCTCCTGCAGTTACACGCACAAGTGGCCGTTACCGTGGCGGTTTGATATTGCACGGACGGCTAGCGCGCCATTGGCTTAATGGACGAATAGAAAAGACGATATATTTTACGGGATAAAAAGCGCTTGCTTTCCGACGGCCGACTCGGCCGCGTGAACTCTCTCCGTTCGAAATCGCTCCTTACTATCGCTGATACTGAGAATCGAGAAGAGAATTCGAAAGTATTTCTCCTCGCCTTTTTTTCCCCTTTTTTTTTTTGGAGAAGAAATCTGGGCGAAATTTGGCACGAACACGCCCACCTTCGGTCCGGAAACCTGATCGGGACGGGACAAATTCGGTCAAGCAGGAAATTTGCACGCGCGAAATAGCGAATATGTACCAGGTGTGTAAATTAATTCAGTGCTTTCGTCGTCAAAAATCAGGATTTATTTGTATAGTGAATGGTGTGCAATTTTAACTATCGAAATGATTTCCGTTATTATCGATAGTATCGGACATCATTTATCGGGCAGCTGTCGAGGAACTTGACGGTTTTGAATTACTAAAGTCATCGATTTCGAGCAACCTTTATTATTTAAAAATATGTTAGTTAAATAGTGTTACGACGAGCGAAACAGGTGACAGTCTGAAGGAACAACATACGGAGAATAAACTGGATGCTGTGCATAAAAGTAGCAATATTTCTTTTCGACGATGTTATAAAAATAGCAATATTTCTTTTCGGCGAGTTTCGCAACGCACTTTGTATCCGACAGAAAAATATACTTTCTGAGAATTACTAAGAAACGAATTCTCTTGCTGGACACCGAAAGCGTTGCGAAACTCATCGAAAAAAGTGTTGCAACTTTTATCATGCCGACTGTGCAACTTTTCCGTCCATATTAAAAATGACGTTGTCGCGAAGCAAACCATTTTCTACAAGTTGTATGACTCACTGTACTTTCGGCAAGATGATAGTGGCTTCAGCAGTATTTTTTTTTTACGAGTCGAAACGTGAGAAGAACGCACAGCGTCGAGTGTGCGCCTTATCGAAAGCAATACTCTTCGCTATTATTTTCCGATTTGATATATTGATTTCATTCTGCGATGTTCGCGCGGTGTTTTTTGCAAACCCAGATGGCAGCCCTTTAAAACCACGATTGAGCGGAAAAGCATTTCGATTCAGAACGCTCGCTACAGATGGCGCAGAACTATAAAGGCACCGAATTAATTTCGCATACCGAATGAAGCGGGAGATAAGCTTCCTCGCGTGATTCTGACGAGGCCAGAAGCGAGAAGGGGATTTCCTCGAACAAAGGTTATTAGGGGACGAACGAATCTCCGGAAATCGAAGCGCAACTAAAGCCGTAATAGATTTCGAATCGGGGAAGATGACGGGAGGGGGCGGGCGATCTTCGCGGCGCGGTGTAACGAGCGAACCGAGTGTGTGTTTACGGCTCGATCGTACTTACTTCTCTCCCTTTATACTCCTCTTTATACCCTTTATACTCCCTTTATACTCCTCTTCCGCTATTTCCCCTCCCGCGCACGGCCCGTGTGTGCCCCTCGCGGATCGTTCTATAAAAAGCATTTGGGGTGGGAGACGCGCGTTATACGCGAGATGAATCAACGTCGCGCACTTAAAGATGAATCAGATTAGACCGCAAGCAGCCTTAATCTCTCTCGCGTAGCTTTTTAATTAGTACGACCGCGTCTCTCATCTGCATCTCCCTTTCTCTTTTTCTACTTCAGATGGACACGCCGGTGCAGGCGAACACGATCGGGACGTACATCGGATCACCGAACCACACCGCGAATTTCACGCAGGTAAGAACTTATTAAACACATAAATCTCTCTCTCTCTCTCTCTATATATATATGTATATCTATCTCTATCTCGGCAGAATAATACATCAAGCGAAAATGGAAATTGCAGAGAGAGCCCGCCGTCGTCCGAACGGCGAGCGAGCGCGCGCTGTAGCGGAGTAGATCGAGAAGTTTGCAATTTTCATTATTGCGCCGGTGACCGTAAAACCATTATTTTTATCCCCTGTTCATCGAATTCCTTTGCCTCTGCCTCAGAACGACGTGATTAACGTTGGCGGCGAATTAGGCAGCGCGGATACCGGCTACTTCAGCACGAGTCCGCAAATGGCGTATCAACCGGCGACGACGACCACCACGGCTACCCAGCAGCTAACACCGCAAACGCCAAACACACCTACGATCATTCTCACAGGTAGGGAGATCAGCAGACACGTGCGGATTGCACGAGCGATGATTTCTCTAATTGCGTTTCGTGACGAGAAACCGACGACGCTAAGTATACTCGAGGTTCGCACGCCTTCCTTCCGTCCGCCTTCGAGCGGGATTTAAGAGCAGGTTTAATCTCTATTTCTATTCAATTACTTTGTCCTCGCGATAGATATATGTTTTTTTACGAGATTATGCAGTTATTTAATACGCCGTCGTGAGAAACATAGCACCGTCATCGAGAGAAACGCGCAGTATGTTTCCATCACGATGATGATGGGCATTATATGCTAATCCCGATCGTTCTATTGCAGACTTCTCTGGTGCGGACGATCTGACGAATCCGGAATTCGTCAAAGACCTCGGCACAGCGATGATGGGCGACTTCGACCCGGAGATGTTTCCGTCTGACGACGCCCTCAGGCAGGGCCTCGATCCGATCGACGTGGACGGTTTACAAATGCTCGCGGACCCTACGATGGTCATATCGGATTCCAGCGCCGAGGCCCACTTTAGGTTAGATCGCCTCTAAGGGAAGAGATTTTACTCATTTTACCGACCGACCGACAGACCCGCTGGCTAAACGCGTAGGATAAGATAAATTCTGTTCTGGTGTCGTCGCGAATTAATTCTTAAGACACCTTTGACACATGGGGTACCACTTCTTGGACACTGGCGGATTTGCAGGGCGAAAATGCGAGTCAATATGTATACTTATACATCGCAGTGTATATTTATACATATTTAGAGAAATATATATACATACATATATATAAATTTATGTACGCGCAGGATGAAGTATTCGAAATTGCCATCTAAAGTAGTTAACAAGTGTCGATTTTATGGGAAAATTTCTCAGACAAAAGTTTAATGATTTTTGGAGGGGGGCTGCGTTCTTGTCGTCTAATTTTTTTCTACGCGGAGGCGCCATAGTCACGCACAATTTCATTTTTTTAACGGGATCATTCATAGTTTTTTTAACACAAATCGATTCCTCTGTTCATTCCGCATATAAAAGTACCAGGGTAAGATCATCGGAAAGTGAATACTTTTCGAGATATTTTCCTTTTTTCTTCGGATATTTTTCAAGATAGAGAATAACTCATAAACTCATTCATTTTTCGATAACACCACTTTAACATTTTTGTACGTAGAATGACAGGTAAAATCGATCGCTGTAAGTAAGCAAACATAGAGAAACCTTGAAAGAGAAATTCATTGCATTTTGCAAATGCATCGATGCATCAATGATAATATCAGTAATCCATTTCTCTCATATTATTATATAGAAATGTGATGTTATTCTCTACACAGTGGAAAATTAGATGATAAAAATGCAGCCTCTTCAAAATCATTTAATTTACGTCTAACCAATTTTTCTGCAAGATCGATGTTTATTAAGTTATTTTAAATAGCAATTTCAAATGCCTCGCTCTGTATATATACATATACCTTGTTTAATTTGATTTGCATCGCATGGATCATAGCGGGTTTACGAAACACTTTCGTAATAATTGTCTCGCGCTCGATATGCCGTGTAATGTCTCTTTTTTTCCTGTCCTTTCTCAATCTCAACTCGTGCATCGCAACTGGATTCATCGTATATAAAAGTCAGATGTAAATAGTATACTATGTGCAGCGGGTAACCTATGTAGATAGTATACTCCGCGTACGAAATCTCCTTCTGGAAACAAGTCAGTGGTCAACGATAGTTGTTTCCCGCTCGTGATAAAAAAAAAACCCGTTATAATTGACGATTAAGTTTTACGAATCTTTATTAACCCCCTTTTTTTTATTTTACACTACTTTGTACATTGTATCATTGTATGATCTCTAAGAAGCACAAAACGAAATGTTTACTGATTTATACATGCTTTTATCATATGCAATTATAGTAAGAGATTAATATCTACCGTTTAGGAATTTAATCGTTAGAGAAAACGATCGCGCGCTCCTCGACGAGAGGAGCGCTCAAAACGCATAAAGACATAGAAGTGAGAGAGGAGGGAGATGCCTATCGGCGGTACACGCCAGCAGCAATCTAGATCGTTATGTTTCCTTTTCCTCATTACCATCCTTGCGAGTGCAGCTTACGATCGAAAAAAAAAGAATTTTTGTGGAATACATCATAGGTAGGAAATTCGCTTTACCGTTCCGTTTTGCTCGCGACATCGCGGCCGAGTTTGGTTAAAACAGGATTGTATCATTGAACGAATTTAGACTCGGCTCTTTTGGTCCTCGTCAACAATCGGATATTCCGCGAAGCGTAAAATCCGGAGATTCAACGGCGGTCACTCGGCGCGAAAGGGAACGCCCCAGGGTTTTTTTTTTATCGAGAATAATCTATCTCTCCGCATTTTCGAGTGTGCAATCCTGGTGCCGGTCAGCCATTTCTACGTACGTCTAGATCGGGCACAGTTTCGTTTCGTCATCACGCGAGATACCTTCCCGACTTCGATATATTTATTCATTCTCCGCCGAAGAAAAGTTCGAATTCAATTGTTAATTCACTTGTTCTGATTTCGCGCTGGTACAGACGCGATGGTGATAACGTGCAGAAAAATAAGGTCTCATATGCGTGTACCCTCGGCGGTTGTCAATTGTTTTTTGAAAGTAATATATATTATACTTTATATATGCATTCGGTAATCGTGCGATCGAATGTGAAAATTAAGATAAATGGATAAACTATGAAATCAAGAGAACGACGCTTATATCTATACACATCGTAAGTGGAAGTTGCCATACCTTTCTCGATAACATTTTCGAATTCCTCGTTCTAGTTGAGAATCACGCGATATAGGCGACGATTAACGTTACGGAATCAGGCTACGACATATCGAGAAGCACGACCAATTCTACCGGGAATAATAAGTTTTTCTTGAAAGACGCGTCCGGCCAGCGTAAGGTGGCGTGATAAATTGCAACAAATTTCTACGCTTGGAATTCGAATCATAAATACCACGAGAAGACTCACGCAAAATTGCGAGAAGAGCGACACGAGCAGTTACGAAACTCGCCCGGCTCGCAATTTATCGCTCTCGCGATCAATTATTCGTGAAAACGTTTATATGTGGAATGTGTAGCCTGAATCCAACGGTGCAACAACTTCAGCACACAACACACACACACACACACACACACATTCTTTCATACGCTACATCTGATAGATCGAAATCGGGACAGACGTAAACGTGAAGTAGTATAAATTCGTTATCGCTCCGATATCATTCATATCTTAGAAATATAGATCATCCCGTGTCTGTGCAAAAGAGAGTCACACAAAAGTGTCGAGGAAGTTCCGGTAAGCGCGAAGTGTAGTAACGACAGGGCGAGCATTCTGAACCACCCACCTATGCTAAAGTGGCAAGAGGATCCCCGATCATCGTTCAACGCGCATTTATCGGTCGCTCGCCAAGTTCGCACTTCGCGGCTGCGGGAGCTCCTTCGCGCGTAACCGAAAGCTCGGCGGAGAGAGTACCTCGAGAACGGAGGAGAAAATTTAACAATAATCCTTACGTATTTAAAATATGATTAATGTTGACCAAGTTGATGATGACGAACCATCGATATATTCGACCGAGTTAACGTAGTAGAATGAAAAGAAGAAAAGAATTTCTCTTCCCCGTTTGCTCTCTTTTACTGGCAAAAGTCTCGTCTCGCGAGTATAATGCGCGCAAATGAAAAACGTGCAAAGAGGTGCCAAAAAGCGCGATAGAGATATATTCGTCGTAGATTTGTAAGATCGTGCTATCGAATCATTAATCGTGCAATATAAACATATATAATATGATCGTCGGTTGTTTAACATAGGTCGTTAAACCAAGTTAAATGTTAACCAAGATCGTGACGTCAATTTGTCATTTGTCACACTTTTAATCGTGAACGAGGGGCTCGCCAAGAAGGGGATAAAGAACACGGAATTTCTCAATTGGGATCTCTCTCTCTCTCTCTCTCGCGTGCGCGCGCACGAGAAGAGAGGACGGAGACTTTTCTCCTATTATTATTGTATCTCTCGCCGACACGTCGCGTCGAACGTGCATCGCTGTCTCTCGATTGACATTTCAGGGTAACCGAAACTCGCGCGATTAAAAAGATAATGTTGCGCAACCTTCGCGCGGAGGAATTGTCGAAACGGAGCAACACACCGACAGCCGCGCGTTGCATTAATCGCTAAGCCGTTTTAAGAGAATTTTGCATCGATTCGCGAGATTTTGATCAATATACATGTCACTATTTTTCCTTTCTCGTTTTATCGATACCATCGTCGCGAAAGTAAGAAACAGCGTAACGCGTTTTGAAACAGTTTCTCTCTCTCTCTCTCTCTCTCTCTCTCTCTCTCTCTCTCTCNCTCTCTCTCTCTCTTTCCGACCGCAAAAATAC
>NW_014555863.1:981001-1005010 GCF_001313825.1 Dinoponera quadriceps
TCGTGGCAATTTACTTTGCGAAAAATGTTTTTTAAATAGCTTGTAATATTTTAAGATGTAAGGGAGCGTCCGAGAGAAGCAATTAAAACTCGTTTTATATCTTTTCGACGCGCTACACGGCCGGCGTAAACAAAAAAATAAAAAAGAAGAAACGTTTATAAATAATTAGCGTTAGAGGAAAAGCATAGATATCCAACTTTTGTCAAGAATTTATATATCGTTCATTTAGGCTACAATTAAATCGACTCGCAATCTCCGAGTGTCTCGTAATTAATGGCATTTGCACCCTATTCTACGCTACGATCTCTTCTCTCTTTAATTATCCTAATTAATGAGTTATCCGGCTCCCCCGTAGGAATATCAGTGCGATATTCCGACACGCAAGATAGAGCGTCGTCTACATCCCTACCGCTTAGTCCTTAGAAGTTAGCGTCCCTCCGTTACCGCGACGATGAGGCTTCATCGTTACATCCTTCTCGTGTAATTTCATCCTGTGCGGAACTTGCTCGGAAGCATTTCCTTTCACTTCGAACGAAAGAAATAACCTCTTTACCGCGCGTTACCGTAGGTACTTCAGATTTTCGCGTCGGGCCCGTCAAGCACGCGTTTGATCCTCTTGAATCGGGCCAGGGCGTTGCCGGAATCGCTCTGCAAGCCACCGAAGGCTTCCTTGTATTCTCTGGCCAAACGAGGACTCAATTCCTGCGAGCTGCCCATGAAAGATACCAAGGGATCTGCGCGGCCAGCAGGACTCTGCTCTTCCTCGTTAGCGTCGTCTTCGTTAGCAAGAGGCGCCTGCAATTGTTTCGCGATTACTCATCGCGCGTTTGTAACTATACAAATATATAGAATGTAAGATTTTCTGCAAAATAAAAGTCTAGTCGAGATGCAATTTGAACCGTCGCTGAAAACAGATCGCATATTGATTACACATCGGAAAGAATTAATGAATCTCTCATCTTTTTATAACCATTCGATATGAATAAATTATTATCAATGTTATATTTCACAGAGAGACCCCCTATGCCTTCTCTGTTTGAGGGAGAAAGAGTCACGCTATTTGATAATAAAAGGTTCCTAATCTGTCGTAGAGTCGTATTTTTTTCGTATGAAAATAAAACATTCTATCTGACTCGTCGAGACGTGATACTTGAGCAGTGAATATCCGTCCAACTTATCGTTGATTTGTATTACGATCTTGCTTTTCCGTTGAAGACGGTGGCGACTCTTAGCGGGGATTTTAAAACTATTTTTTTCCCTCAAATAATTATCGTCAAGTAGATATGAGTCTCGGCTAAGTGGGTTCAAATCTCCGCTAGACGATTCGTCATGTTTGTTTATTCTAAAGTCTCCGCTACGAGGCGCTACTGTATTTAGCGGCGAATCGAGACCGTAGGTTGAAATTTCGACAAGGACGTGCGGGATAATATTTAGGTCATTTAGGTCATAACAATATCGCTGTGATAATAACAATAGTAATAATAATACTGATGATAATGATGTCGACGGTTTGGCCAACATTGGACAACGGTTAGCCGACTAATTTGTCTATCTACAACTCCGACGCCTCGCGCGAAGACAGACGGACGCCAGAGTTAGTCCGCGATTTCCATTCAATCTCACCTTTCCATCGAAGTTCGCGCGAAGATGAGAATTGGAGTCCCGATCCGCGGATATTTCATTTCCCGATTTCCCGTTAATCGGTTCAGACGGCGACGAGTAACTCCTCGAGCGTCTCTTCTTCGCCCGAAGATGATCGTTCTTCACCAGTATCGTTTCCCTGGCGCGTTCGCGTTTCTTCTTGAAGAATCCCTTCGACGGACCGGAGGACCCGTCGCGATCTCCTACGGACCGTCTCTTCGGGTTTCCAGACGACGAGCGTTTTTTCGAGCCACTGTCCGACTTGCCGGTCTCGTCGGATCGACGTTGCGGCTTTTCGCGCTCTTCTCTCTTCGGAGGTCGCTTCTTGCCGGCGCTCTTCGCGGCCGGGCCGACACCGCGTGTCGACCTCTTCTTAATTACATTCCGACGTAATTTCTCGACCGAGCCGTCCTCGAAGGCCCGACTCTCGTCGTCCCACAGCTCGTCGAACCTGGCGTTGTTCTCCCGGATATCCTGGACTCGCCGTTGCGCCTCGACATCGCGCCGGATCTCCTCCTTGAGCGAGTCGATCTTCCGTTGTATCCGCTCTTCCGCGCGCTTCTCGTACTCGGCGTTCGAATCCTCGGCCGAGACGCTTCTTGAAACCGCCTCGTTCGACGTGGATCCTCCTGCGAGCTTCTCGGACGCACCGGGAAGCTCGTCGAGTCCTCTCGACAACTCGACGTCGGAGATTTCGCGCGGCTCGACCTCCGCGATCTTCGACTCCTCCGGGCTTCCCGGCTCAAGCCGCAGCTCCGAAGCGCTCCCGTCGCTCCTCGTTTCTTCGGGATTGCTCGAGCCGCTCGCACTCGACTTGACGTCGTCGGCGAGCGATTCCGGGGCCGCTCGGTTCCTCTTCACCCTCGCGTCGCCGCGCGTCTCCCTCTTCCCGGCTTCGTCCGATTCTTCCTCCCGCATCGCAGCCACGTCTTCCGACGTTCCTGGCGAGTCCTCTTCCACTTCCTCGTAATCCTCCGCGCCGCGCTTCGCGACGTCCTTCGCCTCGTAGTCGTCGTACAGGCTCGACCCTTCGTCCCGGTCCGTGTATTTGAGATTCGCCTCGCGAGGCAGACGCAGGACGAGGTCGCTCGTCCCCTCGTCCTCGTCGCCCTCCCGTCTCCTCGTCATCTCGTCGTCCGCTTCCTCCTCCGCGTAATCCTCCGCTTTCCCGTTCGAAGCGCGCGAATCGACGTCGGCCGCGCTGTCGTCGATCGACGACTTCCCGACGTTTGATCGTTGGAAATCCGCGAGATTCGACGAGCTTTCCGCGCGTTTCTGCCTGACACGCGTGTCGCTCCCTTCAAGCTCGCCGTCATTCTTCTCGCGTCGCAAGCTCACTTCTTGGACTTCCTTCATGTCGTACTTGGCGTCTTCCTCTCTCGGCTCGGATGCGGCAGCACGAACGGACATCTCCTCTTGCGTCCTGGAAATACAAAATTTCTTACCCAGTAAATATCAAGCAACACTAGCATTATATCAATGTTATGATTTCACGCATTGTAAAGAATTTGGCGTTAAATCTAACACGTTTCACATATCAGTCGCAAACGGTCCACTAAAATTATCGCGTTAATTGAATACAAAATTAATACAAAGTTAATCGATACTAAAGTATAAAATGTGTTATTTTAATGCTTACATATGTTGAATACGACGCAAGATGTTGAGGTAAACAACAACATAAGCGAAATATGTTAAATTCACGTACGGATATGTTGAAAATGTAACACAAAAATTTCAACAGGGACCGATTTTAACGCAAGTACAAATTACTTTTTATTGTACACGACGTGTCTTGCGAGAACGGATGGGTGATGTGAAATGTTTCATGAGAATCACATGTACTGTCACAGTACCTGCGGGTATCGTTGCTGATTTTCGCGTGGCAAATCGGCGTTAGTGACATCTCGAGCAACAATATTAGGGTGAAGATGCATGTGTAGTCGTCCGAGCGATTTCTCATACTGTTGCAGGCATGAGAGCTCTTACAGCGCGCTGCGAAGAGTGGACTGCGTTATCGTTGGATCACATTAAGGTGGGATCGATTGGACGGTGAAATTTCATGTTTTTCTCGCGAGCTGTCAATTCTCAAGCTAGCGTAAAAACAGCGCGTTTGGGACGACAGGTTATCGTATCGAAGAGCGATCGTACTTACGATTATGCTAACTTCTTATGTTATATGGGCCGGCCAAAAAACACAAACCTTCGGTAGTTTGCATGAGACGCGATAAAACTGAAGTTGTATGTGACTAAAAAATTTGAAAGGAACTTTGTAACTAATTACATTAACGTGGACTCGCGCTACGCGCGCCATTTAGCTGATTATTATTATATACGGGAAAAATTTCAGTTAATGTAAATAAATATATACGTAGTTTTCTTCTTTGTCTTCTTTAACACGCAAACTGTCAAAATTCACGTAATCATTAGACAACCATAAACGACACGTTTGAAGCAAGCCGCGACGTGGCAGCACGAACCAATCGGCATTGCAGAAAAGAAGCTTCAACATTACACAAAGACCTATTTCGTGTTCTTGTTTGGTTCTTTTGTGTACATAGGATATGGTTTTTATCATCGTAAGGTTTCGTTAGGATATTATATTTATATAATATATAGTATTCATATTTAGATCATATATTTAAGATCGTTTTAAGTCCATCTTCAAATGTTGTACGGTTCATTTCACTGATTACAAAGTATCTGAGGATGAACTTCAAACAGTTTTAGATATAAAATTTGATATTATAAAAATCGATTAAAATAATATATAATAATATCTGATTATGTGTGGTAAATTTTTTCTCCAAAGTAAGAATAAGTTACTTACTATTACATACAAAATATTTATTTAAATTTTGCTTTCTCAAAGAAGAATAAGAGACATTCAAAAATAGCATTACAAATCTTACTACAATATAATTGTATTATTAATTATACGTAAACAATATGAATAATCTTCTTAATTTTCTTAATCTTCATAAGCATTATCTTATCCTAAAAATAATTCCACAGATTTTTAAAATGTTTTCCTATTTCTTTATTTTATACTATGCATGTGGCTAATTTGTAGTGGTGGATCATAATCTCACAGATATTTCCGGTTTATATATGTATTAACTAATTCTAAATACACTAATGTTTTTTTATAACTTAAATTAAAAAAGACATTGATTCGATCTCTATCGTCAAACTCTCCAAAATTAGCTAAATATAATTCGAAGTAAGATGATATTTTTATAACAAAATGATGAATTTCAGTTAATTCTACCTCATTTAATATATTTTCCTTAATATTTAGTATATTTTCAATCTTTATATTTAACAGAGTGGAATAAACAACTGCCAGTTCAAACCATATAAAACTGCAATCGTATATTATATCATTTGCATCTAATGTCTTTAAAAAATCTTCTAATATATCTACTCGCCGTTTTTGTAGTTTTATCTGCTTGATTTTATCGTGTTCATAAGATGCTAAATATTCGTATGCCTTTGAAGTATAGTGCGCAATTTCTGCACGAAATTGTACAGATCCCGAAGCAAGTATATCTTTCTTTACATCAGCGAGCAATTCAAGAATACGAACAAAGAGTATTTTAGCATCGTTGCAATTTGAAATATAATTATTTTGACGTATATAAGAGAACTTTTCAAATTTTTCCTCTGTCTCTATAAACATGAGTAATTTTGAAGATTCTTTGTTAGGTTGCGTTAGGAATTCTGATTTCGATTTATTTTCTTCATAGAAAAAATCGTTTCTTTGTATCAATCGTTCCCTTGAAAAACGTAAAATGACAAGTCCGTATTTTACCCAAAGCATCTCAATAACAGAACTAACGGCTCTAAAATAGTCATATCGCCGATTCTTCACCTCCGTGGATATTTCCGCATTACTTTCCATACATACTTCATCGTGATACTTCATTACCATAACAGACACAGCGCAAAGATGATTTTTAAATTCAATAAAACGATTGCAGGATAAAAAATATTCTGCTAAATGCATTGTTTCGAAAGCCCATTCAATATAATTTAAAGATAACGGTACCGTTTTCAATAGCTTTTTCATTAAGTTATGCATATGTGTCGCCATTTTTCCAAAATCTATAAATTTATACTCGAGATCGTCGCTTAACATTAATAATCGACGTAAATTATACATATATAATGTGTTCAATTCGTTCACCGTATTTATCTCATCGAAAATGCCCACAGAAACTAGAATATTGATGGGAGCAGGAAACTCATCTTCGCCTTTTGTATATATGAAATATGCCTCCAAAATCTTATTTGCATATTGTTGATATTTTTTGGGCATTCTTAGGGCCTTATAAATAGTACTCAATTCCAAAAAATTAGCCATTGTTATAAGAATGGTTTTTCTATCCAGTTCTTTGCCCTTTAATAATGTTATGCTTCGTTTAATATGCAATTCATTTATAATGGCTTGTTGCAGCGATTTATCTAATCCTCTACTTATATGAGCTATTCTAGTAAAACATAATGCAAGAAATATAATGTCGTCCAAATTGGGATTTTTCAGATTGGTTAATCCATAGAAAAGTTGATCTAGATTGTGTTTTGTCGGTACAAGGTCTCTCATCTCAAATGGAATTGAGCCGTAGTTGTTGATACGAAAATTATATAACAGTTTCAAATGTATAAGGATTTCCTTGGTAAGGTACATATCATCATCATCATTCTCTTGGTTTCCAATCGATTCCACTTTTGTGACGGATGCTAAATAAATAAACACAATTAGGGGGACACGATTACAAAATCTTCGAATGTAATATATTTTTGCTTTACCTGAATCAGCAGGCTCTAATTCCTCTGCTTCCATTGCGCTTTCGGTAGACATCTTTAGACAAATAAGCCTTGAATAGACAATATCGATTGGTCTCCTGCTTCTTCTTATTGTTATTATCTAGATACGTTAGTAAGATGCCAACCTTGTACACAAGCTAGATATCGATAAGGTTTCCCTGTTCTAATTCATGACGTCATTTAATTATATCCGATGTACATTTCTCGCTGGGTCGAAATAATATCAACATTACTATTAATGACAACAGTATCGTGAGATATATTATATAAAACAAAGAGATATAGAGCAGGATTTGGATAAAGTCGTAAGATTTCAATTCGTAGATATTCTATTAGAATATCCCGGACACCATAACACTTGTAAGATATTTGTTGGATCGCATTTGGAAGTCTGGGATAATTCGGGATATCCTCAGGATAAAAGCGTGCTGTGTGGAGTAAAGGAGATCGAAGGTCACTTTCGGCAATCGTCAATTCTCGCGCGATAGTATGTACATTTTCCCTGAGTAAATGTGTGGTGGACGACCTCGTTATCAGTACAACCTTGTATCTCTCTCGTTTCTTTAATGTCCATGTAATGCTCCGCCGTCATTTCGCTTTCCATCTTCGTGTGAGATACATGTGCTGCACGTTCTTTTGATCTCTCTGCGGTGTAGGTGCTCTGTGCGACATCTCCATCCGTAAGTAAAAAAAAGCCATTGACGAATTCGATTGTATTAGTGCGTTAGCAAAGCCCGTTCGAGCGCGGAAAAGCGATATGTGCCTCGACCGATGGACACGCGAGGTTCACGTTCTGTTAACTTTAGAAGTACTGTGCCGGATCATTTCCGTTTCGATTTTCGTTTCTATTTTTAAAAATACCAATACCCTATTTATATAATATATATAAGATTATATATATATATATATATATATAATCATTATGTATATATAATCATTATATATATAATCTTATATATATATATATATATATATATATAATCATTATATATATATATATATATAATCTTATATATAAGATATCTTTTATATATATTATATAAGATTATATATATAATGATTATATATACATAATGATTATATATATATATATATATAATCTTATATATATTATCTTTATTATTATATATATATATATATAATCTTATATTTAATCAAATATCCAATAAAATTAATACTATATTTCTCTTGTGATAGGAGTCTGAAATTTTACGATTTTTCTCCGTAATTCGCAATTTTAAATCAATTGTTTAGACAATCATAATCATTTAGACCCCGATTAAAAGTCGCTATTATTAACAAATATAGCATATTATCGATTGATGTATGACTTACTATTATTTAGGGACGTTATAAATATATATTTATTCACCACTTTATGAAAGAAAATGAAGAGAAACCAAGCGAATATTTAAGAAACGGAACTTGTGTTCATGATTGTTTATATAAAAAGTTAAGGTCACAGTTCCGGATTAAACGATTTAGAATAATCTTCGATACGCGATATTGGTAAACGTCAAACAAATTCGTCAAATTTCCCTTCTGTCAAGTTGAACATTGTCAGAACGTTGTGTTATTGCATTTGTGCTCGTTTCGCAATTCGGTTCATGAGACCTTTATCTCGTCTGGGCAAATTTAATCAGGCACATGTTATTTGTACATATATAATGCATGTGTTCGAGACGTACATATGCGCATTATTGTACTTCCTGCTCCGCTTAATACTTAATTATATCGAATATAAGATACTCGGAAAATAACGCTAAATTTTTTTAAGAAAAAGTAAAAACTCACGAATACGCTTTCGCAAATTATTGATTAGAACGTCGTGCGAAAGAAAGAATGAGTGTGGGGCTTTCGATCGAACTTATTGCACCTTTCACGAGCATAGCCGGTATGGGCGAAGTCGTAAATAATCAGAGCAGGTTGTAACTTGGCCGCGATTTCGATAGGAAAAGTTACATAGATTCCGCGATATCGCGGTTCGGCATGTGCGCTAACGTATATAATAATGTGCAACTTAAAGAGAGAGAGAGAGAGAGAGAGATTAGCAATTGTGATATATATAACGCAATCATAAGGAAAAATACTAACGACATGACTCGTTAATTATTATTACATTAATATTATATTCAAGACACTATCACTGTTACGGACTGACAATAAAATTACGATTAACTGAGTGACTTCTTCAACATATTAAACTGCAAGTAAGTGAAGAAACAAGCAAAGAGATAAGTTTCATCGTCTGCGACCAGTATGAAGAAATACGTTCGATAATCCTTATCTTAACTTAGTTAAAACTTATCTCTAAATATATTTACAAATCAATTCACATATATTTATAAAACGACATTACAGAGCAATTAAAACTCGTCTAAATTTCAATTAAATTTGATTTTGGTCTTCGATGAGAATGAAATCAACGCATAATAATCAATACTCACTTTTGATTTGCTGTTTGAACCGAGAAAAGATAAAATTAAACAAGTTCGTATGTAAACATCGAATAAGTAAACATCGTCCGAGATATCCGTTTAACTAGGCGTGAAAATCGAGCGATAACACTCCATAACTGCGAAATAGATCGTCAATAACTCTCGTCGAAGGGGTTAATGAGAATTCCTCGTATTCTGCGGACCTTAGACGATCATGAGAATCGCCGTGATCGGCGCAGGATTTGCCGGACTGGCCGCTCTCCAACAATGCACTTCCGATACTTACAATGATCAAGTGGTATGTTACGAGAAAACAGACCAAATCGGTGGCACTTGGGTCTACCGGGAGGAAACTGGTTCCGATAGATACGGCTTGCCGATTCACACTAGCATGTACAAAAGCCTCAGGTACGTCGCATTTCATTGCACGGTAACTTTCGTCTTTGCGATGGTTCACACGGAAAAAGTGAAAGAGAGAGAAAAGGAGAAAATGTAATTAATGATATATTTGTAGAAACTAATATTAAAATTTTAAGAAATTGAAAAGAAGCATATGTAAAAGTTAATGTCCAATCCACTTTTCGTATCCACACATATTACAGTAGTATATGAAATGTTACTTTTAGACCAAGGCAATTGGATACATGAAAAGTCGCCGGGAAACCATCAAAATCGGGGTAAAAATGCTTCAAAAATTGCAAAGAAAACCACTATCAGAGTTAGTTGTTGTATTACCCGAATTCCTAAAAATCATAGACCACTCAATTTTGAGCACTTAAAACCACACAAAAGGACTTCAAATTACTACAAAACCAACCCTTTTTCTCCCCTTTATTAATTCTGTCGTTCGCTACGCTGTTAGGGCTAACTTGCCGAAGGAAGTGATGGGTCATCCAGAATATCAGATACCTCAGAGGCCTCAGAGTTACTTAACGCGCAAGGAGATACTGGATTTCCTGCACGAGTTCTGCGATCATTTTGCGCTACGTCCTTACATACGTGTGAGTGCATAAAACTGCAGCATTATATAAAATCAAACGAGTAAAAAAGTCTATATATCTCTATTAAAAACAGCATCTTCATTTAATTTATTCATTTAACGTTATTTATTTAACTCTAGTCACATTCTTTATTAAAACTTGTCGAATCCAAAATTAAATATTTAAAATATTAAATTGATAACGGTTAATTTTTTCAAGTATCAGGAATAAATTTGTCAGGTCGAACGATTATAAATACCTGACGTTGCAGCTGCTGCACCATGTGGAGCTGATAGAGCCGGCCGTGGGGGACCGAAAATGGACGGTCAAAGTCAAAGATCTGCAGAGGGACACAGTCATAACCGAGTCGTTCGATGCAGTGATGGTGTGCAACGGTCATTATTTCGAGCCCAATAAACCGAAGATACCCGGCCAGGGCCTCTTCGTAGGCCAGCAGATTCACAGTCACGATTACAGGATTCCCGAGATCTTCGATAACAAGAACGTCGTCGTCCTGGGAGCAGGACCTTCCGGTACATACAATATTATACACGGCCCGTTCGCGTTTATTCTTCGGGGAAAAATGTTTAAACCAAATTTCTCTCAGGTGCTTGTTTTCGGTCACCGACTGGAGAAAATTATCAATAGAATATTTCATCTCGATAATTTCAAATTTAATAAATTAAATAAAAAATCTCTATTCTCGTTGTTCGCGTTCGAAAGCTACGAAAAAATTCTCCGACAAAGCCCGGGAGACGATTAAAACGCTACACTTTTCCCTTTGTTGTTGCCGGCAGGCATGGATCTGGCTTTGGAAATATCCAAGTGCGCGAATCGCGTGATTCTGAGTCATCACTTGAAGGAGAATATATTCACCGTGTTCCCCAAGAACATCGTACAGGTGAGTAAAAACGAGTCCAGGAAGAAAATAGTAAAATCACGCGGAGATTACTTCTTATACTTGCGGCGGTTTCTTTCTAGAAAAGCGACGTGGTGGAACTGACGGAGCGCGAGGCGGTTTTTGCGGACGGCACGAAGGAGCAGGTCGATGTCGTCTTCTATTGCACAGGTAGAGTCCTTTTCATTACAGGAATCGTTAAAAGACCACGGACGTTTACGCGAGTATATATTTCGAAAGGAAACAGAAAAATGTATCTCAAGCAAATGACACTTTATCAAAATACAAATGTGTATAAAATATATCATTTAAAATAAATATACTATAAGTTAAAATTAAATACAAATAGAAGTATTAAAAGAAAAATAAACTATACATTTATTTCGTTCTTCTTTCTACTTTTTCATCTGTTTTCTTTCGAAATCTAAATCTGCATGAACATCCATAATCTGATCATTATTACAGAATTTTACCTCATTATCGGTGCAAGATAAAGATCACAATAATCCGCTTTTCGAATTTTTTTTTCTGAAAAGTATACCTCATTATCAGTGTAATTTTTTTCTGAAAAGGATACAAGTACAGCTTTCCTTTCCTCGCTGAAACCTGCGGGATTCGAGTGGACTCCAACATGGTCACACCTCTCTGGAAACATCTGGTGTCCATAGAGAACCCTACCCTGGCATTGGTGGGCCTTCCGTTCTACGTCGCTGCTTTCAACATGTTCGACTTACAAGTACCAGATATCTTTGTCCTCCGTTTCGTTCGTTCCTGATCTTCGTCGTCATAACAGATTTCCCATTACAATCGAGCACATCCCTTTCGAGACTGAAATATCGCGAAAATATCTCGCCTACCTGGTGTCCTAACATCATCGTATTGCTTGCGAATTTCTTCAAGGTGCGATTCATCCTACGACACTGGCACGGCGAGAGACAGTTCCCTGCGAAAGCGGATATGCTGCGCGATGAGGCCGAGGAGTTGGCGGGACGCGCGGAGAAAGGCCTGCAGAAGAAGCATTTTCATATGATGGGTCCGGAACAAGACCGGTATTACGACGATCTGGCGAATGTCGCGGGGATCAAGCCCCTGCCGCCCGTGCTGACGAAACTGCACAATGAGAGCAGCCAGCGCTTCCTAAATGACCTGGTGCACTACCGAGAGGATCGCTACTACATCATCGACGACTACAATTACACCATGCTTTAACGCTCGAATCGCGTCGACGGCATACTTTCCCGTGCATACCTTCTTTGGTGATTGTCTGTGTCGCCAAGTTGAGAGAGGAAAGGATTCGACCAGCGATAAGAGGAACGTAAATCCCCCATCCCCCTCTCAATTAACCCTTTCGGTACATTTGACGAGTGAGACTCGTCATCTGCTTACTTGGGCATAAAATGTATTACTTTTACATATTAATCCATATAGCGACAAATTAAATTCGTCCCATGGGCATAAAAATCTTAAAATAATTCAGTACTCAAAGGGTTAATGCACGTATGATAATAATATACGAATTTGAAGGAGAGATGATTCGCACTGAACTGAATTAATTAGTTTTCATTATTATTGCATGAAGAAATGTATCGATCAATCCTGTTTTTAGCTCCCAAATCTAGCGTTCCACGTGCATATGAGAGAAATGAGCATCACTAGGTAAGCGCGTTCTCTGTGTAAATCTCACGACTAAACGCGTCTCAAAACATTCAAGCTTCGTGTGTTTCTTCAAATAATTCTGATCCTAATTACGCGATACAGAGTACGTTCGGGGAACGCACTGTCAGCGCTAAGTCTGTGTCTACAATAGATTCCTACTAAAAAATTTCTATCGAGATCACAAATGAAAATTGCATGGAGAACACAAGCGGGAACCTCATTGAGAAGTCATGTGAGATTTCCGCAAAATTTCGCATGTGAGATCTCCATTGAGATCTCAATTAACATATATAAGAAATGAATAAATTGAGTTTTGAATTGTGAAATCATTCCAAATACAAAGTTAATGATAACATTGTCATACTGTTCTGTTCATCTTTTTCTTTAAACATATTATATAGCAATCACAATCTTGATATTATAACATTAATCTTAATGTTATGTAATTTATTCTCCATTCTTTGGGACCTTGTAGCTAAGTGTATATATGCAACATAATTATTGTAATTAATAACGGAAATAAAACTATGTAAATATTTGCAGGAAGCAATTTATTAGTAGAACAATAAATTTGGCACAGTAGCAATATTATCTCCTACACTTATGTAAATACAAATTTTGTCAATGTTCTCCGTTGTATATACTTACACAGCACGCAATAAAAGATATCTAATAGTAATTATTGCAAAACATTTAATTATGCAGCAGCATCTTCAATAAAAAGTTGTCGACCATATCCAATGAATGCCACGTGGTCCAGTCATGTTCCAGGATCTTCTAATAATATGTGATAATGTATGGGAAATTTTTTCAACAGACAAGAATAAGTTACTACACATAAAATATTTATTTTTCAACAGACAAGAATAAGTTACTACACATAAAATATTTATTTAAATTTTGCTTTCTCAAAGAAAAATAGGAGACATTTAAATGTACCATTAAATAATATATCTTATTACGATAAAATTATATTATTCTTAATTATATGAACACGATATGAAGCAATTCTCTTACATAAACATTATCTTATCTTAAAAATGGTTTTATAGACTTTTAAAATTCCACGTGTCCCTACCTTTTTTATTTTACATTATACATGCAGCTGATTTATGATAGTGGATCACAGTCTGACTTATATTTCTCGTTTATATATGTATTCATTAATTTTATATACGTTGCTGTTTTATTATATCTTAAATTAAAACGGTACATGATTTGATTATTGTCAATTTTTCCACTCTTATTTACATATAACTCGAAATAATGTGCACTGTTTTTAATAAATAGATTAATATCAGCTAATTCTTTCTCAGTTAGTATATTCTTTCCTAGTAGTATATTTTCCTGTACATAATCAATCTTCACATTTAACAGAGTGGAATAAACAACTCCCAGTTCAAACCATATAAAACTGCAATCGTATATTATATCACTTGCATCTAATGTCTTTAAAAAATCTTCTAATATATCTACTCGCCGTTTTTGTAGTTTTATCTGCTTGATTTTATCGTGTTCATAAAATGTTAAATATTTGTACGCTTTTGAAGTATATTGCACAACTTCTGCACGAAATTGTATAGATCCCGAGGCAAATATATCTTTCTTTATATCACCGAGCAATTCGAGAATACGAACAAAGAGTATTTTAGCGTTGTCGGAATTTGAAATATAATTATCTTGACGTATATAAGAGAACTTTTCAAATTTTTCCTCTGTCTCTATAGACATGAGTAATTTTGTAGATTCTTTGTTAAATTGTGTTGGGAATTCTGATTTCGATTTATTTTCTTCGCAGAAAAAATCTTTTTCTTGTGGCAATCGTTTCCTTGATAGATATAAAATGACAAGTCCGTATTTTACCCAAATCATCTCAATAATAGAACTAACGACTCTAAAATAGTCATATTGTTGATTCTTCAGTTTCGTGGATATTTCCGCATTACTTTCCATACATACTTCATCGTGAAATTTCATTATCATAATAGACGCAGCACAAAGATGATTTTTAAATTCAATAAAACGATTGCAGGATAAAAAGTATTCTGCTAAATGTAATGTTTCCAAAGCCCATGTAATATAATTTATATGTAACGGTGCCGTTTTCGCTAGCTTTTTCATTAAGTTATGTATATGTGTTGCCACTTTCTCGAAATCTGCAAATCTATATTTAAGATCGTCGCTTAGTATTAATAATTCACGTAAACTAACCCTATATAATATCTGCAATTCTTTTGCTGTATTTGATTTAACTGAAAAACCCACGGGAATTCGAATATCGATGGGAGCAGGATACTCATCTTCGTTTTTTGTATACATCAAGTATAACTCCAAAATTTTATCTACACATTGTACATATTTCTTAGGTTCCTCTAGGGCTATATGAATAACTGATAATTCTCTCAAGTTAGATATTGCTGTAAGAATGGCTTTGCTATCCAGTTCTTTGCCCTTTAGCAATATCATACTTCGTTTAATATACAATTTATTTATAATAACTTGTTGTTTTGAGTAAAAAAATCGTCTGCTTACGTTAGTCAAGCCGTTAAATGATAATGCAAGAATTATAATGTCGTTTAATTCTGGATTTTTCGAGTTGCTTATTTCATAGAAATGTTCATCCAGACGTTCTTTTAACAGTATAAACTTTTCTCGATTATATAGAATATGTCTACCGTCGGGAGTGGCACGAAGATTATGTATCAAGTAGAAATCGATAAGAAGTTTCTCGGTTAAGGTCATCGTAAATTTAGCATTCTCCTGGTTTTCAGTGGACACCGCTTCTGTGACGGATGCTAAACAAATAAACATGATTAGGACGACATGATTATTAGATAATCCATTTCGAATGTAGCACATTTTTGCTTTACCTAAATCGACAGATTCCAATTCCTGTTCCATCGTGCTTTCGTCGAACATCTTTAGACAAATAAACCTTGAATAATTAATAACGATTGGTTTCCTGTTTCTTCTTCCTATTATTATTATTGGCTAGATATGTTGGCAAGATTCCAATCTTGTACACAAAGTAAATGTCGATGAGGTTTTCCCTTTTATATATATGTATAATGTTGTTTGATACATTTCAATATTTACATAATTCATCCAACAATTCTTCTCCTAGACAACCATGAATCGAAATAAACAACGACTTGTGTCGAAATCGAGATTTCGAGATAGCCATCAACATCGCAGAAAGGAGGCTTCACATTTCGATATTTTTCTAGATATCACACGCAAATATTTTCTTATACAGTCGATGTTATGTATGCTATATAATTCCCTAGATAGAAAATTACGATTTTTAGATTTATACACAGAAAAAATGTAAGATGCGTTTAAGTATAAATAATTACTACAATATACCTTAACAAATTTTTACTTGTATCGAGTATATTCATTTAATCCAAGTGAAATGTTTTCTAAGTGAATTATTCAAATAAAATATATTTACTTGATCCAAGTCGAATTTTCTTAATCTAAGCAAAAGTTTGCTAAGGAGTATTGAAGTAATTATTTACTTGAATTTGGCACTTTTTTCTGTATACGTAATCATAAGATTGAAATTACATAAGTAACTTTAATTATAATAATATATTTTTAACAACTCTTATAACATCTCAACAATTATAACAATTTTGATCTTACGTGTATATATGTAAGACTAATAATGATATAATTTTTAATCTAGGAAATGGTAAACATACATAACGTCAACTGTACGTATGTAACGTTTTGAGAGAAATAGCTTCTCGAATGCGATAATTATGAATGTTAGACGTGGCAAAGCAATTTATGATCAAGTAATAATAATATTCTCTGCCAACACACACACACACACATACACACACACACACACAGTGAACAACGCGATATGTTTCCTTCACAAAAAGATTTTTATTAAAAAACTGGTATTTGGTAAATAAAATTTGTTTCTTCCTCTGCGTACAGGCGCGTATCGTATAATTAGAATAGTAAATACAATTTTACCAAGATAATAAGATATACCTAAATTTATCAAGCATCGCCCAGGCGAGGGCACACATTAATAATACCTTCGAGGGAACGCGCGACGTCCTGGCCGATGATAAGGAATCGCATTATTATCATCGTCGCGGGACGCAGGGTAGAGGAGGGGGATAGGAAAGGTGAAATAATTAATGGGACACAGCGACAGGGGGTGTAAGGGCGTCCTTGTCCTTGTCCCCCCCCCCCGTATGCGCCGCTGTCCTATGGGTTACAATATGTGACAACGTTACAAATTAAAGTTACATCTACGACTATTCTGTAGCAGCAATAGCTGTGCCTCGCAACCATCCTTTCGGGTTTGTTTTAGTGACTCGCGACTTCACGCACCATCAGAGCGTGCGCGCATGTGCGCGCGAAATAATAAAAGTAACCTCTAATCAACTAGATGAACGACGTCTTATACTGAGCTCCGAGCGTTTTCGCTGTAAGACACGAATATCCGCAAACGCTCTTTGCTGTACGGCGAGAGAGAGGAATTCCGCGCTGAAATTCCGCCGAAATTCCGCGAAGTAATGGAAAAGGATCGAGGACGATCTCGAGAATTCTGCAAATGTCGATACTCTTCGATTTCGATTCCGCGGTTCCGGGGTAATAACGATGCTTCTCGACGCGACCTCGCGACCTTTCATTCGTGCCCCTGTCCTTCTCTCTCCTCTCCTCTTCCTCCGTAGATTTCTATTTCGTCTCACGGCAGTGGCGTTTGCTCTCAAATTCAAGAAAGAAGTTTACTGAAACATTTGTGCACCGCATCCAAAGGAATCTCGGAGAAAGTAGTCTCGCCCTTATCGGTTTTTGCGGCGCGCGCGCGTGATATTCAGAGATGCGTGTTTCTTTAAGCTCCGAGAAGGTGTTGAAGATGGTCAGTCACAAAAAGGTTCCGACACTTTTTTCTCCGTGAGTTTCGCCAAACATCTCGTATCCGATAGGAAAATGTATCTTCATGGGGGAAAAACAAATTCTCCTAATGGTCACGGTATGTGTTCCGAAACTTATGAAAAAAGGCAACCATTCTGCGACTTATCCTACACACAGTCTCATGGACAGAATAGTTGCAACACTTTTTTTTCCGAGGAATCTCGCAACGCATCCGATGGATTTTGATTTTTAGCTGTTCTCTCGGGAGATACATTTTCCTGTCGGAAAACGTGCGGATGCGTTTCGAAATTCGTCGAGAAAAAAGAAAGTGTCGCAACTATTCCGCCCGGTAAGTGTTCCGTCTACGAGACGTTCGCGTGTTTCCAAAGTGGCTCTCGCGTCTTTTCGTGAGAGGAAAAGCTAAGTCGAGATCGGTCGCTCCTGCGTGGAATTAGCGGCGAAGCTCGGATCTTCAGCCTCCAGTGAACACCAACAGCAACAAACAGTAAATATATCACATGTAATATTTCACAATATGTTACATCAATGTTATAATTTCTCACTCAACAATGTAAGTGCAGTACAACATGCCGGTTATATACACCAGTTAGATTAATGAGTGGGGAAATTGTAACATTGCTGTAATGTTACTGTTGTTGGTTGGTGTTTCATCGAAATACCGCGTTCCCCACTCCGTCGTGCAAGCGATTAATCCACCTGACATCGTCACAGCATCCGCACAGGATCACGGGAGGATCTTAGGATCTAATATCTTTGATTCCATATCCTCCCCCTCTTCGACTTGCGGCCATCTAATGCGCGACGCTGTGCCGTTCAGACGGATCAATCCGTCTAACGACTAACGATCGTCGACGAAAGGAGATATCGACGGTGCATTCGGGTCTACGGAATTCTCGAGAGACGCTTGGCGATTAGCCCCCCCATTGTTAATTTCTCAGGGGAACAACGAGCGCAAATCCTCGTCGAGAGGTCTCGTTGAGAAGCTCCGCGTTGCGAATGCGTTTTGCGCCTCGTCGGATACTCTCTGCATTCGTTTCAGCGAAAGTCCAGCGACTCGGCCGAGTCGATCGAATTCGAGTGCGAATTCTCCGCCCTCGGGGAACGTCAAGCGAACATTTTCACCTGAAACTGGGGAGATGAATATCACGAGCACCACCTCGTCACAGGCAGAAATTCATTCCGATCGACCGTAACGTTTACTCGTACACGGGTAAAAATATTGTAATAAAAGTGACCGCAGAATTTTGTAGTAATATTTACTACAATATTTTCCTCGTGTACGGATGAAAAGCCCGCTCTAAATTCGACTTAAATATTCGCTCTTGTGGTTCCCCGAACTTTCGCCATCGCCTTTCGGCGATTTCGCGCTTCACGAAATTGCGCTCGTATTTCGAGAGCGGGACTTCGCTCGAAGAAATGCGGAGAGCCGACTTTACAGATCGCACAAGATACACACTTCTTCTCGCCGCGATCGCGCATACACACACGTTCTTTCTTTTCCGTATAGTTCCAAAGAGCAAGACACACACAACTCTCGCCGTACAACTCACGCACGTGCACATCGCTCGCGTGACGCGCGTATCTCCGGAAACTCTAGTCGACGCGCTTACTCGCAAGACGAGCTTCGAGATCGGAAAGCGCAATTCGTCGCAAAGAGTAGCGCCTCCCGAGAGCGGGAACCGGAAGAGAGAGGTTTCCCGCGCGACTTCGTCGTCGTCTGCACATCTGTATCACAGCTGATCGTGAAAATTGACGAGAGATACAACTCGGCGATTCTACTCTGCGCTTTACTCGGCAAATTAACCGTGCTTTCGGCGGTGCTTGCGGTCGCAATGACTTGTGGTTCGTGTCCAACAACGATACGAACGCTCGAGGAAGGCGACACTCGGAACGAAAAGGACACCTCGCGATTCGTGGAGCTCTCTCTTTGTGACTTTCGTTTCGGCGCGTTCTGGGTGGAAAAAAAAAAGACAAATTTCCACGATTTTACATATCCTCGCGATGTGAACGCGAGTGAACAGTGAAACGTGTGTTTATTCAAACGAGCGCGCGCACTTTCTACGGCTGGCAACTACGTGATAGGCGCGGAAAAGACGCGTGAAATTAGCAGTACCGCTTGAAGCGTAAAACAGTCTGATGAAAAGATAGGGTTGATGATCGCGTGCAGTAGGAACGATCGAATACCGTAATTAACGTTATTAACGGATAATGTGCGTGATAATAAAATATGTACGATTCTAATGGAGCAACTTGTACGAGGAGAAATATTATTTTTTTCAACTTCCAGGTGATTGTATCGTCACCTATCTCGTTTGTACGTGTGTGTGTGTGTGTGTGTGTGTGTGTGTGTGTGTGTGTGTGTGTGTGTGTGTGTGTGTCGATATTGTAAATATTTTAAACATAAAATAATCATTCCGACGATTGAATCTGCAGGCTCGCAGAAAAATATACATTATTGAAATATACAAAGCATAAATTCGCAATATTTCGAAAAGCAAATCCTCCGCGACGCACTGCGATAACGTAAAATCGTAAACACTTGCAGAGAGATATCACCGATTCACGGGATACTAATGGATTAAATGATACGATCGAAGAAATATACATCGAAGAGAATAAATATAAATAAAATTGATTAATGTGTCACTCGCGCGTAATTATAACTATGTATACGCGCACGCAACGGAATAAAGCGTCATTGTACACGGATTATATATTTCCTCCGTCGGAACACGAGAAATTAAAGAGAGAGAGAGAGAGAGAGAGATACGAGTTTGCTTTATCAAAATATTCTCTTTCATACTATAAATTTACGCTTTAACACTCGGGAACATTTTCACTTCGTAAATGCGGCTAATATTCACCGATAAAGCCGTCTGTAAAGCTCTAGCACAACTCGGGCATACACAGAGAGAAAGTACATTCGCGTTCTACGATCTGTGGAACAATTGGAATACATCGAAAAAATATACCCGCGGTTGATAAAAGTTGTTAAAACCGAAGAGACTCGAACGGGTATTCACTTCGGGGGGTGAGTTGCAACGCGGTCTATATCTAATACCGTATGTCTCACTACCGTAGAAGAATAAAAAGATCGTAAAATAGAAAATATCGAAATATTTTCCCAATTTTTCGTGGAAGTGGAAAGACTCCGATCGCATGTATTCTCGATGCGGTGTATAAGATAATGCAGGATTCCTAATGTATTTGCTCGATTTTTACGGTGCTGTCTTACTATGAGACTGAGTCTGAGCTTGAGCAATGTAATATTGAGCGGTTGCACAGTCGAGTAACGTCTATCTATCGCGAGAAAAACGGTAAGTCGACTTGAACACTGGCGGAAAATAAATGGTGCATCTGCATGGTACGATAGCGCACAACGGCACAAAAATGTGGTGTGCGAAAAAATGTAATTAAAGGATTTTTCAAGAATCATGTGTGGAAAGTGTGATACATAATGAGCACGATATAGTTTTGGAGATCTTGTTCGTCCGATTTCATTTTTAAAGATAAAAATCGCCACGAGAGGAGCAGTATTTTCGAACGAAAATTAACGAGGAAACTTCAAATAGAAAACATGGGACGATGCACGGAAAAAAAGTAAATAGTTCCCACTGTTAAACATTAGCGCTGTCCATATAATACAACTGAAATTTAGCTAATTCTTTTTCCCTATACCTAGTTTTCAGCTCCTACTAGCTAGAAACTAGGTCTAGTAACTAAATTTTAGTTGTATCATATGGATAGCTAATTTCTTCTTCCGCATATTATTCGTGTGTTATTGTTGTAATTAAAAAAAAGTGTCTCACGTGGATCTTCTTTTTAAAAAATCCCTTCTAAAAATCACTTTTAAGAGGTATAAACGATAAAAATGTATCTCCGACAGAAAAAAAAAGAGAACAGTAAGGGAAACATCGGACTGTAACATCTGACGCAAAATCACCTAATATATCGCCAAATTCCTCCCGATGAGACAAAGATAAAAAAAAAAAAAGATAATTGATCATGGTAGTATGAAGGGCGTGAGATATATCAGTGGCAGCAGGAGTTGAGAATCACCGTAACGTTCGTATATTTGCTCAAGTGCAAAAAAAAATGCATCAACATCGACCAATGAGTGAGTAGCTTCTCTCGAGTTGCGGTCGCTTAAAAAAAAAAAAAAAAAAAAAAAAACCTGCTTTCGCGTTTCGAATAAATACAAATAAATATTATTGCGGATCGATGGAATAATCGCGTGGACGCTCTTCGCGACTTTCGCGACGAGCGAGTTACGCTTCAGTCTGAGGGAGGTTCGGCGAACGGGGAATCTGATGGAATCTACGCACGCACGCACGCACGCACCTTTTCAGCTCCATGCGTGCGAGCCGACGACGGAAAATAACGTTCTCCCTGTCATGTCCCCGCTATTCCTCGATCTTTTTCTATCGTTGATACAGATGTACATTGATCCCGGCGCTCGGCCTTTTCCACCCGTATGTATGTATCCGCCTTTTACGATTTACACATTTTACGTATTACATTACAACGAACGAGAACATCCAATCTCACACTACACTTTTCTCCTTTTCCTCCTCCCTTCTAAATCGATCGACACGCGCGTCAACAGGCACACTTTTTTTCTTCTGCGCTTTATAGTTGCACAATTTCAGACACAATTACGTGCTACCTTACAATCCTAGTTTCATAATCTAATATATTACAGAGCTATATATATATACGTACACACGCACACGCACACACACACACACACACACACACACGTATGTAAGTATGTATGTATGTATATATGTATGTATGTATGTATGTATGTATGTATGTATGTATGTATATATATATCAAACTATAGGCCTAATCCAGCGGATCGCGCGCCGTTTCTTACACAATACGGAGACTCGCGGCCATATAGGAAACATTTCGTCGTATTAATCTTACGATACCTTACTTCGTACACAGTACGCGACATGGTCTAAGCGTTTCATAACTGTTCATTCGTTATATACTAAATACTTCGGAATACGAGCGAGGTTTATTATTATTAATATTATTATTAGTGTTATTATTATATATAATAATTTTATTATTATTATTATTATTATTATACATCAGTCGTGGGGAGAGAGGGGCGACCGATGGCTTAATCTGTCATTAATCGTGTTCCTTTTTCTGCTTGATTTTCGAAAATCAGCGCCGTCTTTCGCAACGTGCACTGTGATCTGCCGTAAAAAAACCGTCTTTCGTCCTTATCAATCGCGCGTCTAGCACGTGTCACGAAGCGTTGAACGTTTAGAGAATTTGGAGGAGGAGAGGGGGAAAATGGGATTGTCCACGTTAAAGGAAAAGTCGCGAGAGATGCAAGGGACGAGAAAGTTAAAGAAGACTCGTCGACTGAATCCGAGACCGTAAATACACGATTGCGACGTGGCTCAACGACATTCGGTCGATGATGCAGGTGATAAAGATCATGAGAATCACGAGAATCGGAGGTAACAAGCGTGTTCCAGTAAATTAACGTCTAATTCGCTTCGCTCGTTGGCACGTTGGTAGCGAACGGAGAATTTTCGGGGGCGTTTGAGGAAAAAAAAAGGAACAGGCGACCGCGTGACCGTGACAGTTCGGGACAGTTTGTAAGTAGACAATTGAGAAAAGGGGTGAAAGGACGTACTCTACGAGAGAGGGGGAAAAAAGGAAAGCCGGGAAAACGGGAGAACCGAATTGACGACGGTGATGACGCGCCCCGACACTTGTCGTGAAGAATTGATTTCGTTCTTTTATATATATATATATATATATATATATATATATTTATATATTAATTAATTACGTTCCTTCTTTCGCATCTCGACTGTACAACCCGACGATATTCGCGACTTAGTCAACGTATAATACGTGCAAAACGTTACGAGTAGAATAGAAGGTACATGCTAATTAGGTCACCGATATTTTAGTCGTTGATATACAGGGTGTACCTTGGAAACTACAACGCGGTTATTCACTTAATTGAAAAGTTCCAGTGCTTCGTATTTAGAGTCGATTCTTCTTTCGACGATATTTTTTTATTTTCCTTACGAGGAGATTCGGATGAGAAAGGGGAACGAAATCCCTGTGAATTGAATTCCTCGGCAAATCAAACGGATAAAGTGCCTCGGGTGTTTTTTTTTCTTTCGATCTTGACAGATTTCCGGGCACGCGAGCCTTGATTGGCGCCGCGAATACATACATACATACATGCATATATATATATATATATATCCGCGAATACATACATACATACATATATATATATATATATATATATATATATATTACCTGCTTAATCTTAAACCTTACCGACGTAAGAACGTCGTTTCGTTTCGAAGCGTGTTAAAAGGAGGATCAACGTCGCGAAACCCCGCGAAAGAATCTGTTATTAAAAATAGCGCGACAGAGTCGCTCGCGGACAGCCCATGTAATATATATTGTACACTTTGTCGCGCGCACCTGTTCCGATAAAAAGCGGCGAACCGAAGCGGCACGGCGATAATGAGCGCGACGTTGTAGGAACGCAGGAGAAGGAGGCAACCTATAGATCGCGTTAAATAAATATCGAGGTGGACTAAGTATATATACATATATACATACATACATACATACATACATACATGTATATATATATATATATATA
>NW_014555863.1:1005120-1041479 GCF_001313825.1 Dinoponera quadriceps
ATATATATGTGTGTGTATACACCTTCGAGCGGATATATGGCGAAATAAACAAGATAATAAAACCGAGGGAAGGGCGGGGGATGGGCGGGCGAGGAGAGAGAGTCGTTTGCGGATATGGAAACGATTGCGGAACTTCTACCATTTTGTCTTGTATCTTTAACTTACTGAGAGATTACGGATGTACAAGTGTGGGATTAGCTAATCAGTCTTGTGTTAGAGGCTCGTTATATGTCTAGACTCAACTGCATTGCATTGCGTTGCTCGTATAAATTCTTCTCCTATAGCTCATTCGTTTACTAGGACTTTGCCATCCGTTATGAATTATTTCACGATCGCGACGGACGCATATTCTCGCCATCCGACCGGGGAGGGTCTTCTTCCCGTCCGTCGCGATCGATCTGGTTTCTTTTTTCTCACCGGGCTAAAACAGTCTACGTTCTCTCGTCTACTCAAAAGCACGTGGTATGCCTCTGAATTTCGGCTATTTCGTGGAGCGACGCTGAAACCGAACCGCCCGGCGGCGGGCGCGGTGATTACGCGCACGTGAGAGAGAGAGAGCTGCTGCGGAGGATCCTGCTTGCCGAGCGGCAAACCCGGCGGACGCTAACAACTATTGCACGGTGTGGAAATTCATCATGACTCATGACTACGAATTGCACGGTGTGGTGAAATCCTTACGGGGATGTAATGCGTTGACATTGCCGATCGAAAAGGAGCGATATCTATCGTTGATTGAGGAGAACGCGTCCTTCTTGGAAGACGCTGACGGTGGCGATGAGTGATCTCACACGCCGGCTCCACGAAATAGTATTTCATTAGCGTCGGTCCACAATAGGTATTTTATTTAAGCCTTAAGAAACTGACCAATCACAATCGGATACGAAGAGAATAATTAACCGTGATTGGTCAATTTCTCAAGGCTCAAAATATTTATTGCGGGCACTGACACTTACATAGACGCGTAGCCTATGTTATATGTTATATGTACAAGGTACGTCGAGAAAGTTTCGGGACAGAGCTTCGGCGATGACATACAAAGAAAGGGGAGATCCTAAGGACTAAGTCACTTAACGTCGGCTTCAGAAACGTTAATGCGGCGCTCGAGTTTGACGGAGATTAGAATGATGTCAGACGGCCGAGTTCCTTCTTTCGCGGGCTCTATTACGATTCTCGACTCGCGCTCCGTCCCGAAACTTCTCGCACACACACACGGTATATAGCTTTACTTCGTGTTGGTTTGCTTTGTTGGATGTCTATACATTGCGCTATATTGTCTAGATAAATAGGATGAGAAACGAGAGTAGGGCGCCGTTCAAATTAACATTCGACGTATCCTTAGCAACACCCTTAATTTGATCGTGGTGGTTTCGGAACTGACGATACGATATTATGACGTCAATATCGAAGACGATAAAGCAGTGGACTGACCACGCTCTCATTTCAGTATTTCGCTATGATTCGTATGATAACACAATTAAAGTGGATTTTCTATGGAGTGTACTGTGAACTCAATGTGTATCGCGTGAACGTTCGCCGGCCGAACGCTCGCTACCGAAGAGGTTTTCAACTTGAAGAATTCCTTACTCTCCAGTTCTCTTGTTATACATCAAGCAATTGGTGGATTCAGAACTTTAGGTCAACTGATATTGTAAAGTCGAGAAACATTAAAACAACGTAGAAAACATAAATATAATAGAAATTTCTAAATTAGAGGAACGCGCGATAAATGTATACATATATATTTTGTATTTGCTAAGTTGACTTATTCTGAATCACCTTCTACATTTATATATATGTGTGGTGTGTGTGTGTGGGTGTGTGTATGTGTGTGTGTGTGTGTGTCTTCCAACAAATATATCGACTCTATGCTATTGTACGAATTTGAAGCCTAAAATCGTACAAAGTGGCGACCAGGCGCACAATTCACATTTTACATATTTTATATAATTTATGAAATACGTTATCTCTCTCTCTCTCTCTCTCTCTCTCTCTCTCTCTCTCTCTCTCTCTCTCTCTCTCTGCGAACAGAACATTGTACCAACATATCAATCGACCCAATCGCCAATTTGTTTCGCTATATTTATTACAAGGTCGGAAAATGAACCGATGCTTTACAAATATATAGTACTTAGAGCAGAAACTAGCGTACCTTTTTTGCGACTGAAAATTAAACGAAAATTCTATGATACAAACAATCAACCAGCTCAATTCTTTGATACACACGCTTACACGCTAAATAGTGAATGGGGGAGATGGGCTGTCACATATTTGTCAGCGAGTATCCCATCATGGCATGGCACTGCCACCCCACACGGAGATATCCGCAGTTTTCTTCTCACAGTGTATAGCCCAATTTCGAGGAGAGACGTTTGGCTTAAACCGGAGCTCCTTATGCGACTCCGCGATAACGGATGTCTTCAGCTGAAGCTAAATTTCTCATATTAACGTACGCTACTAGCGATAGCTTCAAAAAGACAGTATCTGATATAAATATATTCGCTCTTTCTCCGGCATGCATCGCGCAACAAATATATAATTAGCTGTACACGCGTAGCAATATTTTAATTTACATTTAGAGAGACGGAATTAAGACATGGTAACACCCGTATAAGGAAACTTCACTTGTTTGTTAGGACCTGCACTCGATTACGTCTAGAGCATTTAAAATGTAAAACCTATGAGTACAACTTATGTTAGTCTAAAAGAAGCGCAACGCGAGCGGCGAAGTGCTTCGCGCACACAAGAGAAATGCCCCCCCCCCCCCCCCNCGGCGTCTTTCGCATGCGCGAACGCACGCGCGTTCTCAGTGCGATTCTCTCGAAACTGCGACCCAGTGTGCTTATTAATTTGGCACAGACACTGCCTTTTTGTTGATATATACTCGTGTCGATATTTATTCACCGAGGACAATCAATTTCCAAGTTGTCTCATGTACATGCGTTCTCTCCGCGCCGAAAGGGCGCCGATTAACGTTGCAGGGCTCAACGAAGCTACGTGGTGGTGTTACCGATGTAACCGTTATTCAGTGTTCCCGGCTTGTTCACATACTCGCCCATGCTCTTGCTGTCGCTCTTGTCACCGTTAATATCGATATCAATAGCGTCCATAGACGGAAAGTTCACGTGCAAGGGGGTGGTGGTGATCTCCCCCTTCTCGAGGCCCAGCATGATTTCGGGGCTCCGATTTTCGTAATCGGGACTACCGCGGGGCTTCTTACACGAGGGATTCGGACTGTCGAGGAAGCTTCGCTTAACTAAACTCTGAGGACTCGCGGACTTTCCCAGGGATGCGTGACTTACGTTACTGCGGGATGTACTTTTGTTATGTATAAAAGGCGAGCTCTTGACCGATTTAAGGCTGTCCTCTACGAAAGGCAGGTTCAACGTGTCCTTACTGGATGCGAGCGAATCCCCGGAGACGCCGTCGAAATCGTCGAAGCCAGCTTTGAGAGGTACCTTCGACGAGTTCATGTCATGGAAAGAGGAAACGGCCTTCGAATTTTCACCGTACGCGTTTATGTAACGCGGGCTCGTGTCGTCTTTAATACTGGTAGGCTCAAAACTCGCGAAGTCGCCGAAATCCTGACGCAGCGGCGAATCTTCCTCACCCTCGATCTCCTCCTCCCGCAGGTCTTGCAGAGCGGCCATCTCTAAATCTCTGTGCAGAATTGATTTCAAGCGTGAGATTTGAGCGTGCGAAGTATATATTTCGAGCGAATTACGTGCGACTCAACATAGGTTCGTGTGCGGACTTGGTTAGGTGGGACGTGAGTAGAGAGTGTGTGTGTGTGTGTGCACATGTATGAGTGTTCAGAGTGAGAGATTTTTGCGATAAAATGAGATTGGAGGAGATCTTGTTTTGGAAGGAGTTTTTTTTCAGTAGTAAAGAGAAGGAGTTTGCGAAAGGTAAGAGCAGCGAATGAGCGGGAAAAATGGGATAAGCAGAATAGGCGAAATATAGCTAATAAAAATACTGAGGTAGACGAGAAGTAGAGGTAAAATCGAGATAATAAAGGAGTTTGATAAGAGGCAATTTTATTTGGTATCGTGTACCAGGATGCTTTTGCGCATGTGGTTAAGGTGTGGCCTAACCGTTTCGGTTGATACTACGTTAGACTTTGCTAGAAAGTAGAGTAGTTTTGACAGATTTCTGGTATGTAGCCAATACGCGCCAAACAAAATTCATAGTAAACAACGTGTTTTTATATGTTAATTGCTTCTGTTTTTAAAGGTCACCCGTCGTGATTATCAGTTAAATAATCAGTACTTAAAGGTTAAGTAGTAATTAGGTCTTTGAAATATTTTGTCGTAGAATACTAATCGCGTAAACAGCAAAGAACCAGTCTATTTTAATGTCAGTAGTGGTACATAGTAGTAGTAGGGAAAGAGGTGAACAGTGATTGGCAGTTTTAGAATACATTTCTATTCTAAGCCGTTTCTTGATGCAAAACCAACACTTGTAGAATTCTCTTTTTTCTTTCTTTCCTTTTTTTTTTGTAAAAATTAGTCATGATTCTACGTAACAAGAATACATATAGTTATATTGGACAAATAAAATATATTCTGTTCGAAATAAAATATGAAATACTGAAAATATTGAATTGAAACAACGGAAATCACAGTAATTGACCTCGTGTCATAATGATTGGCAGATTTATCACAGTAATTAGCATTCATTAGAAATATGTTAAATAAAAAAATATGTCACAATTTAGAGCTAGTTTATCGACCGAAACTCAAAATTTAAGTTGCGCTGTTAAACGATTTATTGGATAAATTCACTGCCCACGCACACCAATATATCGGAAGCCTCTGATTATAATCTAATAAATCAACACTGTGACATAATCGAATACTCTTCGATAAACCATTTTCTCTCTTATCAATAGCTGCACATTCGATAATACAGTATATATTTAGTTAATCTTAAATTTTATATTTAAATGTGGCAAACATTAGATGGGGAAGTGTATATAAAGATAGACATATGGTTAGAAGAAGATGCCAAATAATTTTATATTAGGTTAGGAATTAAAAGAATGCGTAGGAATTAAAAGAATGCGTAAGGAATTAAAATAAATGCGTATTAATAGATTTGATAAATAATAAAGAGTATATTTAAAAATAAAAAATTATATAATTAAAATATGGGCAAAAAGTTTGTTAAATGAAAGGCAATGTAAATATATAATAATTGAAGATTTTAAAGAGATGCGATAGAGTAAATATAGAAATTTATGATGTATTAGAGTGATATAGTATAATATTAAAGTAGATGAATGAGTGTGATAAGGTAACTGTAAACCCAGTTCCCTTCTCGGCTAAAAGCGAGGGAATAAAAAAAAAAATATATATATATGTATATAGGTTCATAAATGCGCTCACTTGTCATTTTGCGGTGAATGTGAGCTATTTTGATTTCGAGCTTCGATCCCTGCCGAGCTGTGGTAAAAGCTAACACTCTCAAAGGCCTCTATATTAACTTCTTGCAGCAACATCGTCGCGATGTCTATGAAGGTAGGTCTTCTCGTAGCTTTATGACTCCAAGTGCGCCTCATTAAGTTATACAGCGAATCGGGACAATTTTCTGGACGTTCCATGACCCCTCCTTCTATCACATAACGCAACACCTGTAAATAACATCATAGCGAGTTAGAAAAAAATGCCAAGCCATCAAGACAGAGGTTTGGTCCAGTCGTGAAGGTTATTTTCACCTGATCGTTTGACAAGCCTTGATACGGCTGCGAAGCCAGCGTTACCATTTCCCACAGAACGACTCCGTAACTCCAGACGTCTGAAAAACTGGTGAACACACCGTCCTTCAAACTTTCCGGCGCCATCCACCGGACAGGCAGGAGCCCCTTGGTTCCTTTCCTATAGTAATCGGTCTCGTATATGTCCCTCGTCATCCCGAAATCGCCGATTTTCACGGTGAGGTCCTCAGCTACCATACAATTGCGCGCAGCCAAATCTCTGTGGACGAATTTTTTCGCGGCGAGGTAAGCCATGCCGTCCGCGATCTCGATCGCCATTTGCAAGATCCTCTTCAACGTCGGCGGCTGCCTGGAGAAATTCTCGCAGACGTCCGGCCGGTGGCTCCTCAAGTATGTCTTCAGATCGCCGTTCACCATCAATTCCATAACAACCAATGTAGGCTGGCCCTGCGACACTACGCCCAGCAATTTAATCACGTGATGAGTGTCGAAGGCCCTGCGGTACACAGAAACAAATCAAGTGAGTCAGGATCCAAATTGAACAATTGCGAGGAAAGTGCGCGAGCGTTATTGACGGTTTTTCTTCCTTACTTCATCACGGACGCCTCGTTGAGAAATTCTATGCGTTGACGATCGGTCGCATTCTCGTTCACGGTCTTCACGGCGCATCGTACTTCCGGCTTGCCCTTGACGACGTCCCTGGCCACCCCCTCGTACACCATTCCGAAAGAACCGTTCCCTAACTCCCGCAACAACTCGATTTTCTTTCTGGGCACCTCCCACTCGTCCGGCACGTACACGGTGCTCACGTATTCCGGATTCACTGTCGCGATCAGTCTCATACTAGCATTTCCCGATAATTTTCTTCTACACACGTGAAACACCCCCATTAAAACGGGTATCATGATGATGCAAAAAAACGACAAGGACAAAATCCAGAATGTGCTGATCGTGCCGTATTCCTCTACATAAAAATATCTCAGCTCGGTATACGCGCCGTTCCCGGCCAAGCTCGTGGCTCGGACCTTTACGGAATAATTTCCAGCAGGGAGGTCTTTCAAGAGGTACGAGTTACCCGCATTGGTAAAATCGCGTCTTGTAATGCACACCACCGTTGGCTTTATCTGTACAATATAGGAAACAGGCTGCATTTAGGTGAGATATGATAAGGGGCAGTACATATTAGATAGATGCTAAATTACGACGGAAATGAGATATTTCTCTAAAATTTCCTCAAGATACTAATTTAACTTGTTTTTTTCTTCTCTTTTCAAAGAAATCCTTCGAGAATACGTTGCCTCCCTTTCTCCCTCCCTCCCTCTCATTCTCTCTTTCTCCCTCGGAGCGTTCTCACTCGAATTGCGGTAGCGAAAATCTAAGATGTATATTACTCACATTTTTTATGTCTATTCTTTTGTATTCGATTTGGTACGTGACAATTAGGCCATTGGGTTGAACTGGCTCGTCCCAAAACAACATGACCACGGTGATACTATTATTCTCGTTGGAGACGCTCAATTTGAAGGTGTTCGGTGGAATATTATCCGCGCTTTCCATAGCCAACGTTCGGTACGTTTTCATGCTTTTCGTCGAGCAATTCTTTATGTTCGTCCCGTTGACCCGTTCTCTACAGGCTTGAACCTCGATATCGTACGCAGCGAAGTGCCGGAGGTTCTTCATGACGTATGTGAGATTTGTACTCGGTACCAATACCTCGAACGCAACGTACGTTCCATTCTCGATTTTGTTACTACTGCTTTCCTCGTTCTACAAACACAGAATATACAATAAATTACATCTAGCTGTAAACAATAAAAACAAAGGCGAATGATTAATTGTAACCGACCGAATTATTACTGCTTATTTCTTACTGATATTTTTACCGTAAATTTTACTAATTTCTTAATCGGTTTAGGCGTGTCGCGCGGTGAGGTCGTGATCGTTTCTAAAACATCATTTGTCGAATAAAGACAGGCACGTAATGTTGTCTTCCCTTTATTTCCTCATTTATCAATTTATGAATCGATTTGATCGAAAGATATCGCCACGACGCGAATATCTCGAAACCAAATCCGGGACTCTATTATCGCGCCTTACCTGGTCGTTGTAAAAATCTCTGGATTGTCCCAGTGTTCCCTTGGTGTCGCGTCTCCTACGCGAGCTCATTCGTTTCACGTAGACTTGATTATGCAAAGCATTCTCAAAGGCGATCGAACTGGAGACTTCTTTTTCACGCATCGACTGATCCGTCTCGCGATCCGCGCAATCGCAAGTAGCTACGTCGGGCAGTTTCGTCGACTGATCTCTCTCCTCTTCGGCGCGCTTCTTCTCCTCTTCCACCATGACAGACATTGGTTTTTTCTCAGGTAATAACATAGCTGAAATTAAAAAGAATTATCTATTGCCCCGTCGTGAAGTCTACCGAGTAAACAACGAGTTAATCGCGACAACCGTGGTATACATTTCTAACGAAACTTCTATTTGTTATCAGAATTAGGGCTCCCAAATATTTCGGATCTGGTTATCCGGATATCCATGATTGCTTTCGATCCGACCGCTCAAATTTTCACTTCAAGTAATCCAGATAATTTATACATAGTCCGTCTAATAGGAGCGTGACCGAGCAAACTTCTGTTTAAAAACCATTACATCGAAAACTTTTGAACGAGCAGGTAGAAAAACTCTTCCCCTACGACGCATTGTACAAGCAACCTTTGCAGAGGGTCCCGGTCATTATCCGGCTTTCGCTAAAGAACGACGTATTTAATGAGTACCGGAGTGTAGGGGCAGACCGAGGCAAAACGAATCAATATAAGCTTTGAGACAATTGTCGTAAGTTTTTTTTTGTTTCAAATGAGTGCGAAGGAAGCTGGCACCGGTGGTAGCTGGCGTGATAAAACGGATCGTTCGAAACAAAAAAAAAAAACAATAACTGTCGCAGCAAAGTTTATATTGATCCGATTCTTCTCGGTAATCCAATTCGCCTCGGTCTATCCTACCGAGAATTCGAATGCCAAGAAGATGGTCCAAAATTTACCAGAGAGCATTAATACCATCTGCCGAAAAAAAACGAGCGGTTTCAAAGTATAGGTCAGGATTGGATCCTTCGAGAGGACAACGAACCCAAAACACTAGAGCCGCCTTTGCTCCCAGTGGGAGGAAGAAAATAATGTCGAAACGCTAATTCTGGCCATCGCATCATCATCACGCGAGTCCTGTCGAGGAGGCAATGGGCATTAATGAAGTTGCGTAGAAAAAAGTATACATAATGAAACGGATTCGTTCAATATAGCGATCTTATCTGGAGAGTGTGCTATAAAATTGGTGGAAAGTATGCCTGGAAAATGTCAGGCGATAATCAACAACAAGTCCGACTTCGGATCCGGATCCGACTCCGGCTTCGGGCTCGACTCTAGCTTCGGATCCGGATTTGAAGCGTTCGCATTTATCCGCTATCTCGGAATAATCCGGGTATCCGGGTAGTGTCAGTTCCGAACGAATATTGGAGCCCTAATCAGAATGTTGTTTCACAACTTGGATTCCGTCTGTATCGAGGAGGAATAAAATTCGGCGTGAATTACGTTCGTCACAGTAGTTCCTCTGGTCGATGAAATTCGGGTCGTCGGGCTCCCAGCGGCCGATTATCCGATAATGCGTCAAATTCCCGTTCGCGTGGAGCGGCGGTAACCAGGACATGACCAGTTCGCTGCTGGAGTTGCTGTAGGTCGACAGGGCCCTGGGCGAGCTCGGTGTGTCCGGCAGGGTCATGAAATACTTGACCATGCTCTGCGCGCCGGACCTCTCCGTGGCTATGGTGTAAGTCTTTACGTAGTAAGCGTACTGTGTGTACGGCTTCAGTTGGGTCAATATGTGAGTGAGAACAATAGGCCCTTGTAGGATCGTGCCGTTGTAGGATGGTGGTATCGGGCTCCCGGCGGATACGTCCTCGACCCTCCAGCCGTCGCCGCCGCACGCATCGCGGCGGTCGTACATCTTGACGTTCTGCTTAGGCGCTTCGATGAAGTAAACAACGTATCCCAATAAGGACCTCGTGTCGTGATGCATAAAGGCCTCCCATTCGATAATCGCACCTCTGGATGTCTCCTTCACCACCTTGGTCTGCAGCTCGGTGACGTTGCAGGCGACCTTGTCCCCGTTGCTGTTAGGCGCCACGTCGTAGTCGGTGAACGCGTTCAGCTTGGCCTTCTGGCGCAACGTCTCGATCTTCGACAGGCATAATTTCGGGTTGAAGTGGAAGAAGACTTTCGGGGGGCCCTCTTTGGACAAGATGGTGATGTTCTTGTGCGTGCTCCAGTCCCAAAGCTCCTGCAGGTTCTGATTATCGAACACAGAGAGGGTGTACTTGCCGTTCTCGAGGACGTTGCCGCGTATTATGCGTAAACTCTTGAGAAAGTTGAGGGATATCAGCGGAAAGCTGCGGACGATCTTCAGATAGCCGTCTATCTCCTCGATCATGTTCAAACTTTCCTCGAGCTCCTTCACGATGTTCTTCCCGCCGCGTATCTGTATCTCCAGGCTGCCCTTGATGTGCGTGCACCCGCGTAGCTTCTGCGCGGACGCGATGCTATCCACGTTCGTGGCGAAGCACTCTTTCAGGCACGGGCCCTCGCACTTCTTGCAGAACATCTTCTTGTCGACCTCGACGTCCATGTAACCGGGCGGACACTCGATCACGCAGCTGCCGTTGAATGGCTTGTACGGATAATTCGGGACGCTGTCTAACGCCTCACGCGGCTTCAACAAACGACGGCACTCCTGCTCCTCGACGCAACGTCGGTTCATGAACTCGTAAGTGTCGCTCGGGCAGCGATCCATACACTCGTCGTTCGCCACCACGTTCTTGCACACTTTGCAGTCCCTGGCGGTCGGTCCGTTGCATCCCCCCAAGCAGGAAGGGTGACAGCACGCTCCCGTGTTGTCGCAGGCGCCGTCCCCGCACTTGTCGCATACTGTTTGACAAATTGTTTCGTTCGATATTATTATTAACTTTGAGCCTCCCCCAAATTTCCTCTGCTGGTGAAATAACTGTTCCGTCGATATTACGGATTATCAATCCGTCTTAGGTGAAGCTATATATTTTCTACCCTAACTCGTGAAATAGTGTCTCACCAGCTGAAATACCAATATATACAATCACATGTAAAGCAAAGTCGTCGACGCTCGGATTTACATAAAATTATCCTTAAGAGATACATTCTTCTAATAAATACGAGATGGGTTGCGAAACTCATAAAGAAAAGTGTAACAACATTTCTGTCCACACATTGTGCATAATTATATACATTGAGAAAATCGTACTTCTCAGCGGCCAATTTTATTCGGACAACAGAATGTTCATCAGAAACGTCCTTAAGACGATCTTGTAAATTACAATATTTTACTCCCAACGCGATCGTTGTGTGGGCTTACCTTAAAGGGTTAAGGGAATACCATACTGTAAACATTTTACAGACAGGATATTGATTTTTTTCTGCAAAATTTATATCTTACCGGTTGCACAGAATTATATAAATGCTTTTACACAGTGAAAGTTCTCGCGCGAGAATGAATCGGAGCATTGCTCAGTACGTGGCGGAAATGGTTAAAAAATTCAAAGTGACTTCTCTAGCCGTCGGTTGGCGTAAATATTTACCTGATGCAAAAACCCTTCTGCAGCTTGTACGTACCAAACGTGTTCAAATATTCCAACCAGGAAAATTTCAAAGAACATTTTTGTACCATTTTGATAAAATTTACAGGCTTAAGAAGCCAATTTGCAGAAAAATTTTGCAAAATTTTGCAGAAAAATTTTCATGTACCTCGGTTAGATTTTTAAACATGATAAAAAAAGAGTAGCACACATTTATATTGTATTTACATTTACGTACGATCTATATGTATATAATCAGTGACGATAAGGTTGCAATTTTCAAGAAACATTTTTCCTATTGAATAAGAGATGAGTCGTGAAATTTGTGAAAAAAAATGTTGCAAACTTCTTGTGATTGCCATGCGAGAAATACAAAAAAAGAATATAATTATGTCAGTGTTTACTTTAATATAAAGTGTTGTATGAACAATATTTCGAAGATTATTCTTACGTTATCGACGCTTATCAAATTTGTTATCAACATTATTGGCATCCCCTTAAAAGAAATCTGGAGTCGTCCTATTTTACCAAATTTATTAGTGCTATACTCGTTACTGGCTGCACAGAATTAAAAATCCTTTTGCACAATTACAATATACTAATGTAGACAAGGACGGTTGACTTTATTCAGAAAACGAAAGAAAGTGAATAATAAAAATGTTTTCGTTTTTCAAACAAAGTCAACCATCCTCGCCCACATTAACGTGTGTATATTGTAATTGTGTAAAAGGTTTTTTTTAATTCTGTGCAGCTAGTAACAAGTGTAGTACTCTAACAAAGTTGCGGTAAAACAGGACGACTCCAGGATCTTTTTAACACGTGAATTCGCAGCTTTTCTCGCGATTATCAGTAACCGCACCCGGGCCTGATATTCGAGATAGAACACGGAAGACGGAAAGAAATATCGAAAAAAAAAAAAGAAATTCGATTAGACGTGATAATAACTTACTTTGTTGGCAGTGTTGTCGATTCCAGCACATGGTCTCACCGAGCTTGGTCTGCTTTTCCGGGCAACTTTTCTCGCACATTGGACATCCGTTCGTAAGTTTGTTGCCCTGAAAAAAAAAAAAAAAATGTGACTACACTTCCCATAATTATAAGCTCATTTGCACATTCACACGCAATTTCCTATCGATTTATCTGGATATATAATTTTCGTATCTTTTTTCTCGATGCTCTTGAAATTTCCTCGTGCGTCCACCGTGCGATTGCGACAGGCTTTATTAGATGTGACAGGTCAAAAAAGGCAGATTTTTCTTTTTATTGGAAAATTACAACTCTCGGGTTCCGCTTCGATAGCTCAACACGAAAAAAATCTCAACATGCTGAGAAGTTATGAAAAGATATTAGCAATTATAATCCGGCACATTTTGTTTACACTTTAGTGTAGACATAAGCTATTGACGCCGCTTTCTTGTCATTGCTTTTTCCGCAATCGACCTTTCCTGGATATTTTTTCTTATAACGCAGAATGACCCGATGAATTCATCACCATACATCTTGGAAAATATTCAAGGAAAAAAAGGAGATGTTTCAAACGTTATTAGCCGTGGCTAGGCCGTTGCGTACGGAATCGTGCGTTAGAAAGGAAGAGAAGGAACGAAGACATAGCCATCGCGAACTACGTCAATGTCAAGGTCGAAAAACAGATTGCGAAAGGTTCGTATCGTGGCCGTGCCACTTTGTCGTCTCTCCTCTTAGTGATACGATTTTTCCACGAGATATTCGATTCGGCGAATATCGAGAAGCGAAGACGTCGTTCGTGACGCGGTTAAGGTGGAAATTTACGACTCGCGCATTAATCAGTCGTGTCATCCGTGGATCGATCATTCTGTCATTTGATCATACATTCGTAGCCCAGACCGGGATTTCAAATTCACGTTAATAACAACGGAGGCTGGTCGTTACAGTGGCCGATTTCGGTCGCTTCGGAAATGTTCCCTTGGTGTAGAAAAATGTCGCGTCACGTCGCCCGTCCTCGTCGCATAGTTTCTCACGACTTGATTGCGCGCAATTCTACGGGGCGTTTACGGCGATTCGCGTGATGTGCGTTCGTTGTAAAGTAAATGAAGCAATTTCCAGCCGCTTCCGCCTCGGATTTCTTGTCCTTTTAACAATTCGCCGCCCGACAAGACCGCGCCGCTGTGTCGCTCCGCGCCGTAAAGCGTGACGATCCGCGCGAATATTCTCTCGTTCAAGCCGAGAGGCTATACTTTGGAGCGGAAAGGTATGTCGAGGCTTTTCGGGAAGACGACGCTATTATTATTATTATTGCGTTACTATGCTATTTAAACGCCCGTTGAATGCTGCCAATGATTATTTATTTACACGCGCGAAATGTCATTTGTTCGAGCGGTGAGAGATATGAGATGAAAGATACCGACCGTCATTAGCCATGGGACGATGCGAGGGAAAGTAAGGATTCTCAATAGTTGTCTCGGGTTTTTAGTAGCGCTTACCAATTTCTCGACCATCCGGGTAACCTAGATCTACCGGGTATCATATACCCGGTAATTGAATATATACTCGGGGAAAGAATTAGTCATATCACGGAAAATGTTATAAAAAAAAACGGCATTACTCATGGGTACCTCTAATAATTTGCTGGCGTATAACATATTTTATGCTATCACAATAGCCGATATTTGTTAAAACGCACTTTTACTTTTCAGCATTCTGAAACGTTTTCAAAGTATATTTTAGCATATAATTACGTATATACTGCTTCATTCTTCGTAAACTTGAGCATATTATTATACAAATATATGTGCATTTAAATTTGTTCGTTACTTCACATTTTCTTCTGGTGCAAATACATTTTAAGTTATGCAAAGTTACACGACTTTTTCTAGATCTTCATATCAAAGTAGCTACTCGATAATTCGATTCTAATTAATTTATAGTTCAATGTTGCATTTCTTTCTGCACCGCACTTCAGACTGACTGTGGGAGCTAATTCTTTTCTTCCATTCGTAGTTCAAAAGATAGAAGACAAGGGGAGAAGCTAGAGGGAGAAAGTAGGCGTAGCCCTCGAAAATTACTTCGAAAGTGCAAATAATTCCGAGCACTATAATAAATTACGGATTTCTCTGACGATAACAAGTAACAAATGCATGTATTGCGGACTCGTTTAACTATTTACTCGCTATTATTTTCTGGTTGCAGGAATAATATCCGTGAATACGGGTTTTTGAATTTTGGACAGATTTACCGGGCCCGTCAAAGCAACTCTCTCCCGCGATATCTGCCGAATCCTGTTGCAGAAACCATCGAAATCGAATTGGAGATACTTACTGATATGACGTACTCTCCCTTGCCAGCTTTGGCGATGATGTCCCAATCGATGGTATCGACGTAACACAACGACGGGTTCTTTTCAAATCGCACAGACCCACGTAGTATGGTGGTTAGCGAATGGAGACCGATCTCCTGCAGCTGCATCATCTCGAATGCCACTAGGGCGTAATTGACAAAGAGAGAATGCCCGCGGATGATCGTCAGGTTTGGAAACAGATGACCAATGCTCCTCAATCCGTTCACTCTGAAAAGACGAGCGACCGGAAGATAACGGTAGCATGCATTGCTAACGTTAGCTCACGCGGAAATACGTCTTCGAGTATGACTTTTTTTACCACGAGATTATACATTGAGGTCTGCGAAAGTTAGCACTCTGAAATGCGATTTTTTTTTCTTTTTATCAAATCTACGCGGCTGTCCACCGAATTATCCATACAAAGTTTTTCGGCTATTCGCAACAAAAAGTTGTAATCAAATAAAACAAAAAATTGGAAATAAATATTAACATCTGCACTCAGATGAGTGTTTGTTTCAACGTTCTTTTACGCGAGATATAATTGTGTCCTTGATTTGTCCGTCAAAAATTTAAGTTTGGCCACCTCACGAAAGGGAAACGAAGATTGTTATGAACAAACAAAGAAAACCGTCTTTATAAACACCGATGGATGTTTTCCTTAAATTACGTATTGGAATTGATTGTCCATGATTTGCCCACGTTTGTCCATCCATTCTTGTTTGTCCACCAAGTAGAAGCGAGTTATTATCAAACAAATATAAGAAAATAGACAATGACCATCACGAACATTCTTGTGTTTTCATTAAATTGCGTACAGTATTTAAATAAACGGAATCTCAATAAACATTTGAACGAATACTTATTTTTCAACGACAAATATTTATCATTATTATTAATCGCACCGCCGCTTTAGATGAAAGGGAAACAATGTTTTATTTCCATAAGATTACAAGATTATAAGGATGCACGTAAAGCTGGATTTTCAGAAACTTGCGTACACAATACGCTTTCGGATAATCGTACCTGAATAAAATAAGATATCCGGTGATCTCCACAAGTTCAGGAAAACTGATGTTGGCGTAGGACGCCTGGTTCGCCTTGTCGATCAGGAGAATTTGTACGAAGCCCTCGACCACTTGACATCCTTCCAGTCTTGAAAATTGATCCACGCTATTCCTTATGTCTATACTTTGGCACACTGCAACAGAAATGATACCATCGCTGAATCATCGACAAATTAGAAATGCGCGAGTGAATAAAACCGCGTATAAAAAATATGTAATTCGCGAATCAGCGAGTATAGTCATCGATCACTTTCCCTGAATTTAATTTTAGGGAAAAGAAACAACGCCAGAAGCGTTATTTCGCACTAAGTATATTACATAACAACGTCGCACAGATTCTGAAAACATCGTCGCAATCACGACTTGGTTTGTGCCGTAGAATTTAAGATTACGTTCACGTGGACAAATATATCGTCTATGTGATGTTTACACGGACCTTTTTCATGTGTAGACAGTATGTAAATTATGTAAAATATTATAAATTACATAGTACGTGCAAAGAAAAAGGATAAATTATTAGTCTAAATCAGCTTAAACAGTTCAAATATTCAATTTGGGTGTTAATTATGAAAATATTTAATATTAAAAATTGAAAAGTTGATATATGTACATGAAGGTAAACGGAAATTCTATCATTTAAATTCACCACAGTAGGTTCTCAAATAAGAAAAAGCAGTGTTCCGTAGTTCGTGATTATAATATGCATATTTCTTTTCTATTTTATCAGTATGAAATCAAGTTCGCCAAACTTCCACTATTGATTTTTCGTGGCATCGTAAAATACTAAAATTGTGTCGTTATGTTTAAATCAAATAATTTCACCAATTCTTCGTAGTGATAAAAAAATTCATACAGTAATATAAAAGATATACATGCTAATTAATATACAAATTATCATTTGTTTACCTATGATTTTTTGATAAAAACAAAAGATAAAAATAAGACCTAGAAAATGTAAAAAAGCTATCCCTTAAGTGTCGGCCTACAACAGGTATTTTAAGCCATAAGCCTTAAGAAATTGACCAATCACAGTCGAAGAATAGAAGAGAATAATTGACAGAAGAGATGAAGAGAATAATTAACAGTGATTGATCAATTTCTCAAGGTTTAAAGCTTAAAATACCTATCGTAGACCGACATTAATAGTTCACAGTTTATCTATTGTCTACACAGATGACATATGTTTACATTGTCTACACGCAGACGTATATTATTGTATTTTATGCGAAAACTCCCAACTCTGATCGCGGTCGTCGCATTAATCCAGCAAAGTTCGAGATTAACGAGGTCATGTGCAATCAATAAGTATAATAAGGTAAATGGGAAACTGATGATAAAGCATAATTCTCCCCGAGGACGAGCGTGTTCCTTAAAACGCTCAAGCCACGTGTGACACGCGGCAGCGGCCGCGTATCGTACATGCAAGCAAGCAACAACAGTAACAGCAAGAGCAAAGTTGGAACATTAAACCGTGATGTCTCCGTGCGTCCCCCTCGCTAATCGTCGTACTGTCGTTGGTACGAACGTAACGGAGCGTCGTTGAGTCGACGTGCTCGATTTTAACGGGAGACGCTAAAAATACCCACCGCGCCGCCAGCTGCCATCGGAAGAACAAACGGTGGAGGACACACGTCGCGCGTTCCTCCGCCGACGTTACTCGATTGGACGAATTATCGTGGCGCGAAGAGCCTACATCGTCTCGTCGGGATTGCTTTATCGAAGCAATGGCCGCGTTCAGCAGAGAAAAACTCAATATTAATTAATAATTATCATCTGTGACTGGAGTGATTTATTCTTTTAGATTCTTGATAAATCCAAGAGAATATGTCTACTAATCAGGAGCAATAATCGTTAAGCGTTTACTAAACTATTTTCTCTGCCGAACGCAAGCAATGTCACCGTGTATAATCGCATGATATTGCTTTTTATTGTATTTTGTATATTTGTGTTTATATTATTTATATGTATTAGGTTGTTCGGAAGGTTCGTTCCGAATCTTCCTATCTAAATTCAGGATGCGATATTTTATTCAAAGAGTAACTTTATTGAAGCAAATATATACCGCTTTGTTCAACGACCTTGGCCCATCTCTCGAGTAGCTACGTGATACCCTCGCTCCAAAACGAAAGTTTCCTACTGGCGAAGAATTGATCGAGGTGAGGACTTCCAAAGACCCGAATATTACGTTCCGGAGAAAATTTTTCAGAGAGAAATAGATAGTAACCAGATGGTCGCAAGGTCGGGAGAATACGGAGGATAGGAAGAACGTATCATTCCAAGTTCAGCAGCTTCCTACGGATAAACATCGCGATGTAAGGTCCGGTGTTATCATGATAAAAGACAATTATTCCACGCCTGTGGTCAGTTCAGGACGCTTCCGTGCGATGGTAGCCTTCATTTCGTCCTGGAGGCTGTACTTCGCTGCGTTGATGGTCTCGTTCGGCCGAAGAAGCTCATAATACCCTTAGATCCCCCTCGCTTGGTCTTCCTCGTTGAAATCGTCAGTTTCAAGCCTTTGATACCGCTTCCAAACTGTCTGATGGGTGACGCAGGCATCTCCATACATACGCATAGGACATCTCGTTCAGAATCTGCGAGGCCGTGAAGCCAGGTTGGAAGCATCACATGGCGAAAGCGGATCTTCTGGTTCTCCATCTCTCCACCTGATTTCCTGCCGAAATGATTACGACTTGGGAAGGCCCGCGAGGTTCCCTCGGCGGGAAGGTTTGTTGACAAAATCGTCTGGAGCGGTCTCGCTCTCACCGATTACCATAGCGCGAAATTTGAGAGGAACTTTCAACCAAACAACCTAATAAACAGCACAACACAAGCCGCATATCTTCACGGCGCGTTCGCTGTATCCCTCGCGCGCAACGATGTTAAGATAAAAGACGTTTCCTCCGTGAATAATCATTTTGCAATATGACTTGCCGGCGGGAGGCGAGGGGAAACGTGACGTGTGGGCAGCTAACCGTCGATTTATTCGCGTAAAATACTCGTTGCGCACTCCTCGGAGAATAACAACGGTCGTATCGCATAATAGCTTTGGTGGCTAACGTTGCGAGACCGTGCGTACGTTCATCCGCGAAACCGAATCCATAAATTATTTCGTGCTCAGGAATAACGAGCGGTTTCACTAGTTGTATCGGTCTTTTACGACCTGGCCGGCTGTCCGAAATATATCCGGAGCCGTCTGCACGTTCGCATAACGCGAATAACTCGCGCTAACGTCGATACAGCGAGTTTTTGGCAACGCGCGTTGCCAAGACGTCGCGCGCGCGCGCGATCAACAAACATGTCTCGATGTAATAGAAGTGTTGTCCGACATCTGCGCTGGCGCTGTATTATCGTCAACGACTGTGTCACGTGTTATCGCGATAATTAGTTCGTCGTGAAACGTAACACGCAAAAATGCGCCCGTGACGTCCGTGACTGCGGCGGCACCACGACGGCGGGGCCGGGGGCAATATAATCGAGACGCCCCAGCGGCGTCGACGCGAGGCCGAACGATGCCCGTGTGCGCGAGACCCGCGAACGTTTCATTCATAACGGATCGCAAGCAGTCGCGATGCTGTGCACGCGTACGACCGACGAGCGCCGGCCGTACGTACTATCCACTTGCGTATAACCTGCGCAGGTTGTACGCACACGCGGAATATCGACGGCCGAACGACAATCCCGTATGTTCGCCTCGTATTTGATTCTCTTAACGGGTGACGTTATTTGTAAAAATAGCCTACCAAGCTCCCCGCGAAAATATATATAGTATATAGATATATTATGTATCATATACTTATATATTGTATATTATATATTTATATAATATGTAGCCAGTCACGAAAAAATTGCAACGCTTCTATTCAATGACTTCTTTGCGACGTATCTCAGATCCAATGGGAAATTTATATATATAGTATATTCTGAGAATATATATGTTAAAAGACTAATTTTCCTACTGGACACGGGCGTTCTAAAACTAATTAAAAAAATGTTCCAATCTTTTCATGATTGACTATACATTATACCAACAAAATTTATGAAGTTTATTCTCTCCATAATACATTTCGTTGACGTAAATAAAAAATATATCGTCAACGATAATAATGTGTGTGTCAAATATTTTGGTAGCAGTTACAAAAATAAATTTTTCACTGAGAAATGATAGCGTTAACGTGTCCACTATGGGTCTGGAGGCGGCACGTATTTTACGTGTAGCTGAAAAACTGTAGCCGTATGTTCCATTTAACAAGCGAAAGATGAATGGAAACGTACTTGAAAAGGGGAGCAAAATTATTAATACGTTCCAATTCGGGAATGTTGGTCGGCGAAAGATTAAGCGACCACGGTCTAGATCAAAAAAGAATGAAATCTGTTTGCGCGAAGAGCTTCTAAAATTACGATAAGAAAACAATGAGATAGTCAAACGAAGCCATCTGTGTTTAAACTTGGTACGGCATCTTTAACGAATGCATCGCTTCCCTTCTATAATTAGGCCTCGTATGTATGTGTGCAAATAACGTTCATAAAGCTGCGCGAAACAAGAAAATGACAACTGCAACTGTCTCCTCGTGTCTCGACTTATTAATTACGCGTAATCGCCTGTAAATGTTAATTGAGACTGACGCGGCGCAGCCTTTTTCAAATAGTCTCGCTTTATCACTTTCACGTCAACCGGACGTCGTAAGAATTCGAACTTGAACGATAATCATTGATAACATTCTTCCACGATGTTTGTTCACGACGCGGCAGGAAGGCCGGTTTCGTCCATCCAACGGCGATACAGTAGCGACCGCCGATGGTATTCTACGTAGTCGAAGAAGAAGAAAAAAGGAAGACAATCAGCAAGTCACTTCCTCGCGCGTCTATCATATTTCGCATCGGAAGGAACTGCGGAATCATGTGCGGAGACACACAAGGCGCGACAAAATCGCAAGGTAGCAACACGTGTCGCGAAGGTTGCGCCTTAGTACGCGGCCATAAGGAGATACAAAGGGATGCACGGACGAACGTACGTACGTACGGAGGGACGGGATTCGTTGGTTCTAGGTAGCCTACTTAAGAAGTTGCAACGGCCAGCGCATTCCGAACACTCTCTTCAAGGTTGCTAGCCATTCACCCAAGATCGAAGCACTCGGATGCCCTACGCGGCAGTGTGCGTGTGCGCTTCTCACTCACACGCCCGCGTCCCGATATACTCTGCTACATTCCTCGACTTGGCCGGCCGCGATCGAGAGAAACCGTACATGATGATGATACAGTCGACGCGCTAGCAATTCCGCTTCGACTGATTGCTACTTTGTATTCTCGGTAAGGTCGGCCGCACGACCCAAACGCGAGATGCTACAAACACCGTCGGGAATGTCGCGTGGAAGCACGATACCCCCCCTCAACGACCTGCAATATCGCGGAGGACGATAAACAATCCGGGACAATGTTGCTTTCCAGTGCGGCGAAAACGAGAGAACGAGTGAGAGAGAGAGAGAGGGAGGTTCCGTGTTACCCCGCGCGTCGCGCTCACTTCCCCATAGAGCGTTTCAGCCGTTACACAGGCTTATCTCGGTTCCCGAGCCGTAGTCGTTTTTCCCCGCGGCAAAGTAAATTGCATAAATTAAATTTGCAAACAGCGGGGTTACCTGCACGCTCCGTCGACAGCAGGGGGAGAGGCATATCCCCTTCCTGGGCTCGTAATTCACACAGCCTCGTTGTGCGGCCGTGTATCGAAGCCGAAAATTTGCTCGTAAACTAGTAATAGCAAACGGGAAATAAGCGACGGCTCGAAGCGCGACGGCGGAGTCGCAGAGATTATAGACATCAAAGCGGGATCGTGTGGCATGTGCTTGCTACATTGTATCCCTGGCAAAACCGGCTGCACGGCCCAAGCAGGTCGGAAGATACACGGTGCAAAAAGTAGGATGCCCCGGCACTGATGACCGCGATGTATACGGTACACACGCGAAATTGAACGCGACGAAACTTTGTTAACGAATTTAATCAAATGGTGATTTAATGGCGCGAGTCGTGTCCTTGCGTTTAATTACCGGGTCGCATTGCCGTCCGGTTGTGATTAAATCGGCAAAATTACGAGCGAGCTGACTGTGTGTGGTTGAGGAATCTTCCCCCTCCCCCCTCTCTCTCTCTCATACACTCGCTGTTGATAAATATTAAACGCTAAATATTATCGTATGTGATAAATATTCCAACGAGATCGCTGGCATGAAGGATTGATGGGGAATCGGACCGGGTTAAATTAAGATTAAACGAAGTCGCCGAGACTCTTATGCTGCATTACGCGCTTAAGGAGAAATAAATAAATACATAAATCAAGTGACTCTTTCTTTTTTGGAACTTTTAATAACCGCTGTTTTCGTAGCTCATTTTTTCGCAGTGTAAGCCGTTCATTCTGTGCGATCATTACTTTACGAAGGTTCTCCCCGGCTGAACCGGCTGCGAAGATGATGCGCAGCATAAAAGTCAAGCGACCGTACAGTTACGGTCGACTCGATATGATCGAAGGAATGAACAACGCAACAGCCAACAAAGAACCGTCTGAAAATGTCTTCGGCCTTACTTCACGCGTTCACGGGATAAAGCCGCGATACAAAGTAGAGCGAGCAGACACAATGCGAGAAATGTCAATCGTTCCAGTTAAACTTCCCTGCGACAAAACTTCAGGATCGCTCGAATGTGACGGATAAAAGCGCCAGCTGATGCGAAAGATGAAACGGTTTTGTGCTCTTGAACCTCTAAACATAGACACGTTGTTCCTCACGATCGATAATTCGGCCAAGGTTTCGGCTCCCGGTACCGATACCACGTTTCTACGATTTTTTGGCCCGCCCGTTAAAAGAAAAAAGTGTATATGAGAGAGATAGAGAGTGAAAAAGAGAGAGAGAGAGAGAGAGAGAGAGAGAGAAAATCGTCGAGCTATGTTATCATTGCACCGAGATATATCACGGGTCGAAATCTATCGCTGTAAAAATAGAACAGGCTTATCGTCAAGCCAGATAAGCCCTCCGACCGGTCACGAATCTTGCACAGTCTATGAATTTCTAATCGATATTTTAATACGGAGAACATTATGAAAATAGATATCGGGCAGCGGCGCTATAAATAAGACGGATAACCGGCGGTAGGACTCGTTTCGTGCCGGTGGCTCGTTAGATTTTAACAAAAGCCGGAAGCTATCGGCCTGGCGCCACACGAAGCCTGCGCTCGCGTCATATCGTGAGCCATGCGCTATTGTGCGACCAAGCACGACGAATAATCATGGTTCGTCTTGCGCGCGAATTGCGCCGCTCAGATAGCGCACGACGACCTGAAAACAACAGACATTTCTCGCTTTTCCCGCGGCCGAGCGTGTTGAAGGCAAAGAGAGAGAGAGAGAGAGAGACTCGATAACGACATCGACTGGCGATAAATTCATTAAAGCACGTTGGTCGTTGTCATTGTCGGCCGCAGCCGCGAAGAGAAAACCTACGTTAATTTATTTGATGTGCGGTACGATTTTACGGCGCGAACGAATCCGCCGCGCGAATATTCCCCGCGTACTCGCCAGGTGCAACGCGCGGCGGCGACGGCGCACCGAAGGCCAACGGGACCTTCTTCCTCGTATATATATTTTTCGAACGTTACCGGAAGTCGCCGTCTAGACGCTCCCTATACGCTCTTTCTTCTGCAACGAGCCGCGATGCGCACGGTGGTCTCTCTCTCTCTCTCTCTCTTTCTTCTCGCGGTAGCATGCTCGTTCGAGTCACGATTGAAATCTCCACGAGCTTGCGCCACCCCCGCGATTTTCGCAATGCCGGCCGAGCAACTCGGGCAACACGGACTTCGATCGATGTCGAGTGTGTGTGACCCGCGACGTTTTACGAGACTTCAATTTCGCGAACGTCCAAGTTGCAGCAGAACGCGTGCAGCACGCCTGTGTAATCACACTGAGAAAAACAAATGGGATCGAATGAAATTTTGCTTAAACGAACAACATGTTTTTTTTTCTCAAGCATGTTCAGTCCACCGAACAAATTATATAATTGCTGTAATGAGTTATCAGTTGATTCAACGATTGCGATTCGGTTAGCGACGCAACATATTGCCGCGCCAACGCGTGATTTGCTCAACGGACACAATATTTCTTTGAACGAGGATTTCGGTTCTTTTCTCTCAGCGTAACACGAGCAAAGAGTTGCTTTCGATTTAAGATGCCTCGCGTCGCCGTACAACGAACAATTGGAGCATCCGTTACGTCGACTCTCGACGCACGACGTATGAACCCGTCGGCGCGATATCGTCGGTTATCGTGTGCTGATCCCGCTGCTAATCTTGGCCGTGATGAGAGAGCGAATGCGTCGGCGATATTTGCTCAAATCTCTGTTATTCCCTTTCGAGCGGGCGGAAATCGCGAAATAATGTCACCAGATGACTTCCGTCTTCGCTCGTCGCGCGGGGTGGCACTTAATATTCGAGCTGACAGGCCTTAATTACATCAGCTCTCCCTCATGTCTCCGATTCCGGAATCCCCCCCCCCCTCCAGCGGAGTCATCCTCCTTGTTTCTCCCGCTTCTCTCGCGTTTCGCGTGGCTCGATCGCGGTAGTTCTCTCCCTCCCCCACCCTCCCCACGGTCGGTAATGCATTTCCCATTAAATCGATTAGGCGCCGCCGGTCTGAGACACTACGCGAGATGCGGAAGATGCAAAATCTCGCGAGTTGGTCTCGGCTAAAGTAATCGTTCACCTATCACGATTTATCAACCACCGTGATCGCGCTGCTCCCACTTTCGAACGTATCGGCATCTATTTCCGAGAGTCCAGACAGAGAGCTGTCGCAAAAAAAAAAAGTAAAAAAAGAAACGTGAACTTTGTGATACAAGTATGCCCGTTTCGCGCACATATCGCGAGGATGGTGTAAATACCAGCCTCCGCTGTTCGTCGACCTACCTAGAGGATCGATCGCCCTCGTTCTCGTATTCGGCCACCAAGTTATAGGTGGTACACAGACGACATCGGGCAACGCCAGATTCGAACGATTGCACAATCTCCACGTACCTGTCGCATCGTGACGTATCGTATCGTCGTACCCGATCGTAAACCTCGATTACCGGTGTTTAACGGACGGTAAGCCCGATCCGCCACGTGGTTGAAACCGCGGCCACGGCAGCGGATTAACGCGATCCGACGAGTACGCGTGGGACTTACGTTTTCTCCTCTCTCCCATTGCTCTTTATCTCTCTCTCTCTCTCTCGCTCGTCCGACCCGTTCCTTACCTCAGCTTTCAGCAAGGCCCTACGATATTGTTCCATTGTTACGGGTACACTAAAATGTAAATCAAATCGAACATTCAGAGCAGAGAGCGGGCAGGTTACGCGTATACACGCCGCAGCCGGAATGACTTGCCGAGGTATTTCGCCAAAAGCTGGTATATAGGCGAGGTGAATATAATCTTGCACGCTCGGGAACTCGCTACTCGACTTGCCTTTCCGACCCGGAACTTTGTGTTACACACGCTAGGGTTAAAGACAGCCATGATAGCGAGAGAGCGCGTAGCCGGCGACACGATGTTTTCGACTCGATCCGCGGATGAAACGAGAAGGGAGAGGCGCAATGCGACGTGGCGCAAAGGAGACGCTCGAGGGAAACGCTCGCTGGTATCACCAGGAATGCCATCGGAATGCCCTGTTGTTTTCACGGCGCAGTGTTTTTTCGTCTTTTTGTGGCGGTGAATGCGTCCGATTGTGTCCTCTCTGCCCGTTCCTTTCCCTCATTTACCCTCTCGACCTCATTCGAAGTCCAATTTCTTCTTGATTTTCTATTGTTCCGTTCTCTCTTTCTCTCTCTCTTTCTTCGGCCACGTTTACCTGCTCCTCTTCGCTTGGAGCGTCTTGCGACGATAAGGTCCAGCTGAATATTATCTCGTCGCCCGAGAACTCGCTACTCGACTTGCCTTCCCGCCGGCTTTGTGTTACGAAGCCGGGTTAAAGGCAGCCCACGATAGCGAGAGCGTAGACGGCGGCACGATGTGTTTTCGACTCGATCCGTCGATGAAACAGTCTCGATGAGAAGGTGACGGCGACGCACCGCAAGGAAGACTAAGGCCGATATTCATAGTCAGATCTTACATTTAAGACTGCCTTAAGAAGTTCATCTTCAGACGCTTCGTAGCCAATAAAATGGACCGTACAGCATCTAAAGATGAATTTAAGACTGTCTTATATATAAGATCCGATTATGAATATCGGCCTAAGAGCGAAACGCTCGCACATCGCCAGGAATGCCATATCGAAATGCTCTATTGTTTCCACGGCGCAACCAGCGGCCTCGTCTTTTTGTCGCGGAGGATGCGATCTTGCCCTCTCTGCCTCCTCCTTTTCCTCATCTCCCCGACCCCTTTCGCGAATCCCATTTCTTCTCAGTTTCCTCCCGCTTCTTCCGTTCTTCTCGGCCGTGCGTATCTGCTCCTCCGCGCTTCGTCCCGCGACGATAGCGCCCAACTTAAGGGAGAACGAACGAGCGAACGTCCCACCAAATTAGATCGACTTTTAGAAGCGCGTCCTTACCGAGAGAGGAAACGAGACGTGCAGACGGCGATAACTCTTTCTCTCTATGTCCGACGACGTGAGGTGTTTTTGCAGCGTGTCTGGAAAATTTGTGGGCCGAACAGATTTCGCTGCGGCTGCATACCGTCGACGGTTGCTTCGGAGGAGCGCGAGTTCAATGAGGTCGGCACGCGGAGAGACGCCCTCCCCCTCCCTCCCCCCCGTGTGTAGAACAACACGCGTGTGACATCATATTTAAGAACGAGATGTTGGAAGAACAATTTAGGACACTTTTGTGTCTATTATTTCATTAGGCGTACGAGAATGCCGACGCCGCTCTGTCCGCGTGTTTGCGTCACCGCATACATCGACGAGAGGATACCTGGCGACGACTGAAGTGGGCCTTAAGAAGATCAACGTCGCGCAAGATTATCACGAAATTAGTCACCCGGTTAATCGTTTTCATCGGCCCTCGAGGTTATCGCGTTTATCCCGGCCTATTTTTCCTAACGGTTTAGCACGAGTGCGGGGCATGAATTCGGCGAACTGAGAAAATTATGAAGCGAAAGAGTCGACTATCGTATAAGTGCATCGGATTGTGACAGCGATCGACGCAAGTGACCGAAACTGAAGGAGCGTAGGCTGTGAGCCATTTGTTGCTCACGATCGACGTCTTGAGCCTCGTAATGAGCGACATTCCAGAACGTGAATCGCTCACCGACTTTCGCGGCATTCATCGCGCCCGACCTCGCTGAGGGATTAAATATTAAGTACGTCGAATCTGCATGCGCTCGATGCGCTGTGCGTACGTCTCTGCCAAATTCGCGCGCGTGACGCCCGATAGTGATTAAATCGCAGGCCAGACGTATCTCCAGAAGATCTTGTTATTATTATCGTGCTCACGGGTATCTCTGGACGAAGAAATTAACACGGAGAAAGTGGCAAGGTACGTACATCGTCATTCGTACGATTCAATGCAGCCAAGTTGGATATGAACGTTCGAAAATTAAATGATTTCTCGAGATCTCCAAGAGAGAGAGAGAGAGAGAGAGAGAGAAAGAGCTTTGCGTGATCATAGGGTTTTCGTTTATCTGAAGCAATCAACGAAAAACGCGCCAATTAATGCGTATCTTTACATCATTCTTGCCACGAGCAGTGCAACGAGAGATGCAGTAATTAAAAGGTCCGATAATCGCGATTCCGGCGAACTATGCGTGCTGAAATGCCATTACGAGGACGGTGCACCTTGGCAGCTTGCGGGGCGTCGAGACGCACCACCGCTTTATATATCGCAATGCAGGCCTCGCGACGCGTAGGCGACTCAGACTTCCAGGAATCAACGGTTGAGTCTGAGGAGAACGTAATATAAAACCAGTCGCGATAACCTCCTGTGTACACTCTAAAACACGCCGTGGCGTCGGTGCCTCCTGAGGCATTATTCTTTGACTTCGAGACGACGGGCGAGCCGCGTGTGTTAAGTTGAGAAAACGACATGTCACCGGCGCGTCACAATGCCGTCTCTCCTACCGTCGACTATTCCGCCACGCATACTTGAGGAACGATATCGCAAACGACAACCCGTCCGTCCGGTGCCCGTATTCTGTAACCGTTAACGTTATCGTTGCGCAGCTTCTTTTTTACCGTATGTTATATCTGCGCAACGATAAAATAATTACGACGATACCGTCGTTAAAAGTTACAGAGTAGGCTCACAGGACTCCTCTTCTGTCATTTTTAACGACAGTGTCGTTATCGTTGCATCGTCGTTACGCACGTATAATACGCACGTATGACACGACAGAAAAGCTGCACCACGGCTATCTTAGGCTAGTGACATTGTCGTTAGTTACAAAATAGGTCGACAGACAGCGAACAAGTTCGAAGAAACGAAATTGCTACTACGGATCACGCGCCCGTTGTCGCAATTACATTATCGGCGCGAGCGATCTATGAATTACGTTTGAAATGTTCCGACTGCGGGAACAGGTGTACACGGTGGAGAGAAGTCGACGAAGGAACACTGACAGCGAGCGTTTCGCGGTCGCCCGACAGTACCGCCGAGATGGCCAACTGATAACGAGCCGAGGTCTTATCAGTCGCGCACCGGTGCCGTCGCGAGATCTTGTAATTGGAAACATTATCTGTATACTTTTCTCGCTAATAACTTTCATTACCCTCGAAGATTTATCGCTTCCCTCGAAAGGTCAGTTGTTCACATTTGAATAACAAAAAGGATTTGGACTTTTGTATCGATTAACCATGACTCGCAATGTTCTGCGCGCAAAGTAAAAAAATATGTCGCCGTACCGCAAGTGCGGTAAATGTATATTCCGTGAATTTCTTATCTCGCGTGTGTGTGTGTGTGTTAGCTACACGTGCCGGTGGTGCTACCGGCATCGTTAATTTGTCACTTTATTACAAATGTGATACGGGAAGTCAATATTATCACGTTATAAGGTTGTTCCTTCTTTTTTATTTTATTTCTCGTGAGCGAAATGTTACGAAATATCACTGACTTGCATCTCGGTGAATGTGGTCTCGTTCTTTAGACTTTCGAGTAGACAGACCAGCGTAGCTATAGTGGTCTGGACGGCGAAACCAGACAGAAACTCGTTAGTTTACTCGGGGTATCTTCACCGACACTCATTGACCACTTGCACTGATAACGTAATTGCGATAGTTTAATTCAGAGTAGAACTGCCTCTTGTGTCATTAGAACCTGCCCGGTGTCTTTACACGGAAAATCATAATATATATATCGTGGAATTACTCCTCCCACTTCCCGATAAAAGAGAATATACTACTCATCAGATCAGCGTCTCGAGTTTCGCGTAAGTACGTCCGGAGCAGTTTGAACATGAGATTTTCTTTCAATCGGTTATCAAAGGATCGACGGAACAAAAGAGACAATAAAATCCAAGTCTTTTCAGAGCGACGCGCGCATTACATTCACGAAGTTCCGAGTGAAGATGTTTCGTTTGCTTATTATATTATACATTATATAATGTCCGCTTAACTAGTCTCTCTCTGACGCAAAATGAACGGTAAAATGACATAATTATATCTGTGCCTTCACAAAAACCAAATCTAACATTTTTGCGCTGCTTCCGTCTGGCCAGAAAAAAGTTTTCCGATAGGAGGATCGGTTTCAAACTAATTATATGAATATTTTATCCTCTGTGTCAAGAGGGACGGACCCTCGAAGGTTGCGGCGCCAAAATCAGAATCATCTGGATACGAGAGCTCATAAATCATAGAAAGAAATTCATTCTATATAGTCGGATTTTTTTGAATTGTAAATTAATCGTATGAATACGTTATCCTTTGCGCATCGAGAGAAAAATAAGCCCCTTAAGGCTCGCCGCAAAAAACGAAATCACCCTGATTCGATAGGGTACTCTCTAAAATGTAATCACAATATATTATCACTGAGAAACAGTCAATAATCATTTAGTGATCGTTGTAAGTATATCACTACAAATTAGTGAAATTTCGCTGCAAAAGTTTGTTAATAGCAACTATTGTTTTCATCAGAGAAACTTAATCGCAGAAACAATGGAAAAATGATATTATTTATTACTTCTTTCCTATTATCTTAATTCCACTTTTAAGATATTGTCAATGATTTCATCCGATATATTCTTGATTATGTTTAATTAATTTAATTAAGAATATATATATACATAAAAAATATGACAAACTTATGATTTATGAACATGCACAGTAGATACTGAGACAGCTATCAAAATTACATATATACATATGTAATCTTGACAGCTGTTTAACCATCTATTGCGCATATTCGTGAATCATAGGTTCGTTTCGTCGTATTTTTTGTGTGTTCTGAATCATATAAAACAAAAAATACTATTGCAATCATCCGTGACCGAGTGTACATACATTTCTGCTGCAGAACTGCTCGTAACAGCGATTTGCAGCGAATCCCTCACTAGCTCAAGTCTGAAGTATCAGACAAAAGAGCTGAATGGGTGAGTTTCCGCTAAAAACTAACGAATACTCACCGATTATCGGTAGAATCTTGTTCCACTGATTCAACTTAAGAGACTATGACTTAGACTAACGAAATAAAAGGGAGAAACTGGAGCGTACTCACCTCCGCCTTTCTTGGAGGGACCGATGGCGGTGCGTCTTTGCGCCGCTACGAGGCCGGATAACGCGAGTATCAGCAAAATGATCGAGAAGAGCCTCCTCCACGACTTCGATGATCTGCCCGCGAATCTCGCTACGGAACCCCACCGCACAACGCTCGAAGCACACCTCGCAGAAGATTCGCAGAGTGGAACTCGGTCGCACTTGCTAGTTCTATCGCGCTTTTGATCAGTCGCTTCCGAGTGATTCGTCAACGTGTCGTTTTCGTCGCGTTTTCGCCTCGATCGGCCGACCACGAGGCCGTCCTCTGTCCGTATCACGTCCAACAGATCACGGTCAGTTCGATCACGAAGACGATCGCACATCGACGTCGACGCAGGCGACGCGAGTGCTTCCTCGAACGCGCCACGACTCCATGGACAATGGCAGTGGCAGGTGTTGGAGCGAGCCTCCGAAGAAGAAGGCACAGCACTCGGTTCGTCTTCGTCGAACGTCGCTGTGCCAGCAAGTCTACGCGTGCAGCACGCAGCCGACTTCATCTTGCCCATTCCTCCTGAAGGAGAACGCGGAGTCTCTCTCTGTCTCTCGCTTTCTCTCTCTATCTCTCGGCGAAACGGGACGGCCGTGAGACACGTTGTTCGCACGAATTCAATGCAGGGGTAAAGCGGCGGTGCGTCTCGCTCGCATCTCTTCGCCGTCGACACGGCGACTGGACCTTCACCTCGAGCTTCTCTTTGGTTCCCTATTCGTCTCTCGCGCGTCGCGCGAGTGGAGGGCCCGAGCGTCAATGTGGCGATAGACCCGGCGTCCGCGCGAAGATGTCGCGCATCTCTTCTCGACTCGTTGTCCGAGGCGTGTTTGTCGGCTTCGTTGACCCTCACGCAACCGCGCGCGCGGGTCTACGGGAGACTTTGTGGGCGTGCCGCGCGAGAGGAGATCGCGAGAGAGAGTCACACACGAGGGACAGAGCGCGCGCACGTCCGCTCGCGGGAACACGCGAAGTATCAGCCGACCGTGCTGGAGGATCGGCTCAACCGCCAGGTCACCGCTCTAGACGATCCCATTGAGCGTACGAAACGCGCCGATTCGGCCTGCCTGCCAATTCGAAACTCGCCCCACGACGACCGGGAATCTTGGCAGCGCTCAGTGCGCGTTCCCTGTAACGCCGATGTCGCCTCCTCGCTGAAGCTCAGGCAGCGGTCTGACGTCCTGAAACAAGAAAGAGTACAAGACTGAGAGCGTTTCTTACCCATCCCGAGGGTGCCCCGTCGATATGGTGTGTAACCGTGAAATTAGATTACTCTCCTCGGTAACGATCGCACCAGCCTTGGCCGATCGTCGCTTCAATGATTCACACGTATGTCTGCCAATCGTTGCCGATTTCAGCCGGGAGGAAAAAGCGACCACCTGCAGGCGAGCGAGTAGATTTTCATAGACGACGCGGAATAACGCGCTAGCATTGCTATCGCACGAAAACACGCACGTTAAACCTTGAGAATAGCCACATCGTGGAAATTACGATGGTGCTTTCACAATGGCGACGCTTCCACAGTCATCAATAAGCGTAGCTACGGTAATTTACTATCGCTGTTTACAGTGCATAACGATCACCGGCGCCAAGCGCGTGTCGCGATCATTATGAGGAAAAAAATACTCGCGAAGATAAATTAGCGTGTGTGTGTGTGTGTGTATGTTCATTCAAACGGGGCGCACGCACATGCGAGTGCATGCGATATCAAAAATAACATTTTGTATGTATAATTAGAGCTAATAGCAAGCGCAGTATCGTTGCGACGACGTTGTCAGTCGCAGATAAAGCGGCAAAATAAATGTTGTTGCCATCAATATGCCATTTTGAGGATACTCTCTCGACGTCGTCCTCCGCGTTGCATCGACTTAAATTAAATATTCGTTAATTTATGCGAACGCACGATAACGTTTCCGCACGATATAAAACGTTCCGTTCCGCCATAGGCGATAGGCGTGACCGAATGTTTTTTTAATATCACACGCATGTTGCTATGCATGAAAATACAGAGTAAGGGAATAACTATTGCCGTCTAGTGTGTCTTCGAAATATGAGAGTGGAGAAAAATGTATCCAACAGAAATTGCATTGATACTTCGTGGTCATTTCATCTCGGAAACTTGCCGTAAATGTCAACTTTTCTCACCTTTTCATCCGATCGTTAATAAAATAGTTTTATTCCTCGAAGATAGTAATAGACAGTTATTGCCTCATTTCATATATCACGAGCTACTTCCTGTCTTTATATTTTTGCGACTGGACATTTGGTCTCCGTTTCCGACTGAACGTTTCTCGTCCCCGGAAACTATATTCGAAGCTAGATCACGCGGAAGATCGCCCTTGTTAATTCCTGAATTGCATTGTGCCCCATTTTCCGCATCGAAATTATGGTTACGCCGCAGTTGGTTCGATTGTCGGATGCACCAGCGCGGGGGAAAAATTGCCAATAACGAACATTAATATTTATTCCGCGGTTCTCGCGGGATTTCTAATCTGCTCTGTTTTCCTCGCATATTTCCCTTCCGCCGCTCGGCGAATCGTCCTACTTATCATTTTCAACGAAGAAATTGTGCCCGATAAGATTCGTCCCGCTCGTTCTACGTAACTATCCTTAAGTTCGACGATTATTTACGGGGGTTTACATATTTTACGTGTCAGTTACGAATGACGTCGGAGCATCAAACGCTCTCATTTTTATGTGCATTTTTACGATCCGCGACATACGTTCATGCATTTTTATAACTTTGAACCAGGATATAGCAGGGTTATGACGCGCTTCGTGACAATATCATTGGAAAATGTTTATAGCGTAGTGGTGCGATAATATGCGCGTGTGATTGAAAATTATCGAATATTCCGGAATATTCGGAATCGTCAATATATTCATCAACGTGGCAATGCACGTCAAGCCGCCGTATAAATAAAACCGTATATATAAAACTGTATATAGAATATAAAGCGAGGAGGAGTCTCAGTGTGTGTCCGCTTTGCATCCACGAACGGCGGTTTGGTACGCTCCTCTGTTGCTACGATTCTTCACATAGAAAGGTAAACTGACTAAGAGCCGCACAACCAACTCGGTTGTGTGTCCAGGGGCAATATTCGCATCGTTTGCGATACCAACTTCCGACAGACCAAACGCTGCTTTTCATTATGCGCGAAAAGCAGCTAGGTGCACGCAGCCAGAAGAAGTAGGAATTATGAGATAGGAGAGGGAGAGAGAAAGAGTAGAGACACCTCGTTTGATGCTACACATTCTTTCAAAAAATAACAAACTTATCGTGCTCGACAAAAACAGCCGTTTATGATCGTACCTCTGAATTTTAACCTTATAGGCGATACGTATATAAGGTCATCAGCAGATTAAAAAGTCAACGACGTGCTGTCCGAAGTCAACAAGTTTGTCAGAATCGTCGATAATGCATTGATCGAAGAATGGGAAGTTGGGATGAGCGGCATAATGAGTAAGCTAAAAAGTAATTGAGCAAAAATGAGAAGATTAAATGATTGCAGTAACAACTGTCCGTTATCGTGAAGATAAATCCCTCGTACCGAAATGTCCGTAGCCTTGGAAAAATATTGCGAAATATTTGCAGCTGTAATTGAAATATTTCCGCCGATACACCACAGCCACCGGAAGATTAGCAATGTTCCAAAGCGATATCTCGGCGATAACGAGCCCAAACTTCTTACATTGTATCTCTTATTATCTCCCGTCGTACGTTCTTCGAGTCAAAATAGGCAATTGTATCGCGTACCGTACTGTCTCTAATTCTTTGATCAAATTATCCCAACTTATTTTACATCATCCAGACCTCAACAACTTGCTGCGTTGCTTTGCGATTCGCCGAGGAAGCGGAACGTGAAGAGTGGATACACGAAGGAGAATCGCGACTCGCCGCGTATCGACGACGTCGGACGAAACGTCTGACGTGCGATCCCACGTGCTGTTAAGTGGCCGCGGAGTAAAAAAACAAAAAATTTGGAGCGTCGCGTCTGGTCTCGCGCAGTACCGTCTTGTTGCGTCGTGACACCCGGGGTTAAGTAACGTAATTCGATTAAGCGTAAATTTCTCTTAATAATAAACATCAATTGCTTTATTGCGTGTAAAAGGGGTCATGCTGTCGCTGCTAACGAGACGTGTACGCAATGGCATGCGGTGTGTGTCGATGGATTCGATAAAGCGGAGCCGATCACACACACACACACACGTACCTCTGACGAGTTCTCCAAACGGCGCCGCGACAATAAGCCGTAAATATCTCCGAATAATTCGTTAAATTCGCCTAGAGTAGAATTAGCATCTCTAGATCGTGAAAAAAGAACACACGGTTTCAGACACTGGATCTAGAAAATTTTCACTGGGAATTTCCAATCACAAGTATTATAGTCCGAGTTCCAAGCGCAAATATCTACACACGACTCCAATAAGGCCTTCACTTCCAATTAAAATATTTCGGCTTGGGCGCATCATACTTACATATCGTAGTACATGTTGTAGTATGATTGTTGATTTTTAGAAGAATCGGCAATTCGGTCACATTAAATGCGACAGTAATATTTACGGTGAATAGCACATATATACTATTACTTTTGCGATTTACAATGAAAGTTCTCGATTCTTCTCAAAACCAACAATCATAATAAAAAAAAAAAAAATACGTAAATTCGTCCGAGCCGAAATACTCTAACCGGAAGTGAAAAGCATTGTTGGAGTTCTCTGTAGATGTCTGTGGTTTGGACACTTTTTCTCGATGCGCGTTGGAACGCGGTCAATACCGCTACTCCGATGAGATTATAAATGAAAGCCCGATGAAAGAACTTATTTCCCGAAAATGAGTTTTATCACCGGGTTATCGTCCGCGTACAAAACTGACGACGAAAAAGAATACACTTGGCTTCGATACGTAAGAGTACGCTGTCTCAACACCTCAGAAAAAGTGCATGTACTTTTAAAAGACGGTTACGGTTGGTAAACCCTAGCCCAGGGTCGAACTTTTGCAAGGAGCGAGCGCGTATTTCTCGCCTCGGCGAGAAAGGAAATCGGCATTCGCGGAACGAGGAACTCCACGGTCACGCGGTCCGCCACCCACGTCCAGTCATATTCATAGTTTCACCCGCGAGCGGAGGCGAACGCACAGCACGAGAATACGTTACAGCACATACACACACGGCACATATCCGTCATCGCGCCGCCGATAATTTTGGGGCCCGAGCGAAATGTCAAGTTACGGCTCGAATACCGTCGGAACTTTCAACATTCGATAAACTTAGCGGTATGCAGGCGAGCGACTGCGCGCACGTGCAGCATACTGCAACGGAACTGTTATAGTCTCTCTAAACGTTTCCCCCTGGACTCCATAACTTTTGCTTCGGAACACTCGTTTCTGAAACGACTATTTTCGCGGGCACCGATTCGCCGCACTCCATACGCATCCCGCCCTTCGCGTATTTCGAGAGAAAGGCGACGGAGAGAAACACGTTCGGGAGAAGAAGCTCATTTATAAAAGACTCTGGGATTAATCTTTTTTTCATCGCGCGTGTGTCTCTATGTATCTTCGTATCGAATCAAATCGCGCACAAGCGTCGAGAGACAGATCGCGCTGACGATAAGCGGGATAATCCGGTCTGATCGCGCGCGCGCGCGCGCGCACATACGCACACACGTACAAGGGCGGGCGCAAGTGAGCTCCCGCCATACAAAATCGTTTTTTCTTTCTTTTCTTTTTTTTTATACACTGCGATCGGCGTTAAAGCGCATCGAAACACCCGGCACGAACGGTCGTGCGTTGCGGTGCGTATATGCGTGCGTGTATGTGTGTACGTGCAACCGGCGTTTATACGCGCGCCCGACGTCGACGTACCGGTGCCGGTGCGCAAGTCATGTGCGTAATGCGTGCGAATGCAACGAACCGGCTCGAGCGTGGAACGAGGAAGATGGATGCATCGGGGG
>NW_014555863.1:1041525-1084690 GCF_001313825.1 Dinoponera quadriceps
GGGGGGGGGGGGCGATATACGGCGGCAGTGGTGGTAGCGGCGCGCCGATGACGCCTGGTGGGGAACAGACTGGGCACGAAAGGGGGAACGTCGCGACGAAGGGGGGGAAGAGGGTGAACAGCGGGCTTCATTCACAGCGCCACGCGCCGCGCCGTCCACGTTCTACTACGAGAGGTATTTGTGCTGTCGCGTTCGCAGGTTCGCCGACACCACCCGCGGATGCCTGTCGGCGGCCCCGCTCGTCTCTTCGGACGAACCGCTCTCCTCACACCCCGAAGTTTTCTCGCGACTGCTAAAAAGACGCGACGATCGAGGTGGACGCGGAGAACGCGGCCACACGTAGATCGTCGACGAGAAACGCGAATCGAATGCGACGGTAATCGCAGGAAATCGCGTGTCGCTCGTCGCCCGCGTTATTCTGTTGTAAGATAGTCGGCCCGTGATAATTGATCACTTCTCAGCTGAACTGGCTACACTGGTTTAAGAAATTTACGCACACTGAAGCGTGAGAATCTCGTGCGTTCGTACGTTTTCATGTGAATTTCTTGAACCAGTGCAATCAGTTCAACTAAAAAGGACAAACCAAATACTGTGAATCCTTTCGCACGCTTCTGAAAAGTCGCTCGCAACTATAAACGGGGTCATATAGATCTTGTGCGATTTAACTCCATGTCTGGAAAACTGTAAAAGAAAAGAGGTTGACAAAATTTTAGAATAAAGTGTAATCTTCTAATGTTTGATTATATTTTCACAAGAAATCATATTTTATGTTACTGAAAAAGAATTCGAATTTTCGGCGTATTTCTTTTCGCTATAGCACTTCAAACAGAACTCACCAGATTTATCTGACCTATAATGCGGTCGAAAGATTAAGGACCGTTCACAATAGCCGTGAAGTATACAGTAAGATGTGAGCAAGCTAATTGACCAATTAGATTCTTAAAGTTCAAGATTAATCGATTGTGGATGATCGATTCGCTCACTACTTACTCTTATTGCATACTTTATGGCTGTTGTAGGTGGTTCTTTAGGAAGGTAATAGTTAATACAACATGAAGAAGTTCGACAAATCTGTGTTAAATGTATATAAACATGACTTATAACATACAGTTTTGACGCTATAGTAAAAGAATATCGACTAAACTTATATAATGTTTAAAAATTCATAAAGAAGTAATTGTTTCTCGCACTTTGACGTATAATACTTTGGGCTGAGATTGTCTATGTTAGGCATATGTTTGTGAATATATCATATGTTCCGATAGATGCACACATACGAATGTACACACTATTAGAGAAATGATGTCAAATTTTTCCGTATTTTTCGTATTTTTAAATATTAATCATAGATTTTTCAAGTTACTTAATCATTCTATCTTTAAAAAGATGCCTAACCAAGAGGCACAAAGAGAAATATAGTGCGCACAATATTTGTCAAATCTTGACAAGTTAGCTTATCATATATTCCAGTGTTTATCAGAAATTACGTACTTTACATATCAATTTCTGGAGAACTATATGCTCAAAATAATCTTGTAATTCTTTTATAATATTTCTACAAATATCTTTTGTCGTCTTCTCGTTTTTCATTAAAATCGCGAGAGTAATTTAGCCGTTAGAATTAAAAACGCGATATCGAAATTAGTAGATTTCGATTGATATGCTATTAAAATTTGAAAAGATTCCTAAGAAAATAAATTTACGAGCCAACCACCTTAAATTGCACACAGTCAGGGAGGGAAAGTAGAATACGATAGATATTTATTTTTAGAGAAAAAGAGGAGATTCTCGCCGATTATCGCGATTGTGTAACGATGGAGCGATGGAGAAGCAGAGACACCGCGGTATACGTAACAACAAGCAACCACCTTGTTCAGCTGTGCAAGCCGCATGTAGACTTTTCGTATGTCGTAACGTGGTGCAACGCGCGCATGACGGTAGATAGATAGATAGGTAGGTAGGTAGGTAGGTAGGTAGGTGCAACCGGATGCGATCGATCGATGCACCGTGGAAAAACGCAGTTACAGTTAATTGGACGGCAGTTAGAGCGGAGAGTAACACATATAACAATATCGCGCGTCCGTGGCGAATGAAGCGAGCCCCGAGTCCGAAGTATCTTTCAGAACACGAGATACGGTGAACGATATCATCCCGATAGATCGATCTCGCGCTGACTAACAGGAAGACAAAAACTACGTTATAGTGAAAAGGGTGATAGCGGAGCCGATGAGCACGTTCCTCTCCCCCTGGTTCCCCGCACGTGAAGACGTGCGCGCGCGAGCGTTAAATCTTACGACTGCTACTACCACCACCACTACACGACGAAGACGCGCTATGTTCGTTTATCCCGCTTCCTCGCGCGCGTCGCTTTCGTTCTCGTCGCTTCGGCCGCCGCGTTGGCATTCTCTTATTTCTCCGACAGCCTCTCTTCGTCCCTTCTACGAAGGCGAAGCAGCAGCGGGGGTGAAACTGAATGGAAGGAGATAGTCGATACACACACTACCCCCCGCACCCCGTCGCACACGCACGACGCGCTTCGCGAAGCGCTTCTCTCCCTCGCGCTTCTTCTTCCCGCGGCTCGTCACGCTATCTCCGACCAATCGAAGACGAGGACGCCGTACGCTCGTTTCAACCTACGCGTGCTGTGTAGTACGGTCTCCGATACACACACATACACACTTACAGCCCCCGGCTGTGTATTCGCGCATTCCTGCTCGCTGTCGGCATTGTCACATGGGCCTGCTACTGCCATCGTTACCGCCCGTGGTCATTAAATTTCAGACATCATGGCAGAGATCGTATCCTGATTCTTTCCGTTCTCTGATCCCGGCCGAGAGATCTTACTATTTGAGAAACTATTCGGGCACGCGACAATGTTGCCTGTACTCGCTGATGATTCAGACATGCCGACGTTTAACGCAACTACGTGAGATACCGTTCGTCCTCGTTCTATTTTGTAACAATCGTCAACGGGACTGATAAAAAAAAAAGGTCGTCCTGTTGCTCGTCGTCTTGTTATTATTACTTTTATTCACCGGCGCCCTCACCACACCTCCCCGCGCTCTGCACTCGGCTGCTTCTTGTTATTCGTCACCAATGATATCGTCGTCTAATATAGTCACGGAGTATATGTCACCGGCACCCGTCACGTCGCGCCATCCTCAAGTCGTGTCGTCCACAAGGCACGACTGCGCGTCTAGCTTTCTCAGCGGTGAACCAAATACGCGCGTCGAGATCTGGAATTAATTATTATTTGACCGAGTACGCGAGTACTTTAACGCGTGTCGTTTCCCCCGCTCCCGTTATTCAGACTCAAGCAAAGTTGTCCGGGGACAGCGGACGAATTCTAGCAGCCTGGTCGCGTCAACGTTAATTAAGTTTTGACGTTGGTTCGATTAATTCCGTCTGCCGCCCTCTTCTGGTTACGATGTATGTAATTGTGATTTCGAGTAGGTAAATATTTGTTGGAATGAAAATTAAATCTGTCCGAGAGAGAAAGAGAGAGAGAGACAGAGGTGGAGAGAGAGAGCGGGAAATATTATAAAAATGTGAATGAATGCATTTCGATTAGCTGCATGTTATCAGCACGAGATTTAGAGCAAGGACGCTTATTTTGCGGCCTGAACAACGCGATCTAGTTGTCGGTTGCTATCGATGTCTTAGAAATATTTTCCTCAAGATTAATTTAATTATACTATGTTAATTTTATTATGTAAAAATATTTTCTAAAACATCAATTAACAAAAATATTTTGAAAACACACACACAAACGCACACGTGTATCGAGTGACAGCAACCAATTCTAATCTATAGTGTCGCAGCCGATAAGGACTAACGCAATGAGATATAACGTCGTTCTGATGAAACGACAAAAACGGCTACCTTTATCACTGTCCAAACAAAATTACGCATTTTACATATGTGACAAAAGAGAGCAACGATTTTCTGCCCGAGTTTCGCGCGCCAGGTTTCTTACGGTTTCGTAAAAAATAATTGCACTGGGAACGTAAAATATTTTTCACGCGGGTCTATTTTATTCCCGCGATAAAGCGGACTCTTCGTTAAATACGGCCAGTTTATTTCGAGATAAACGCGATCGGATCTGTTAGATGTAGTTGGAGACAGTATTTATAACATGGTTTGAAAGCAGACTAGATTTCGATGCGATAAACACGCGAAATTAATTTCCCGCGTTTCATGATAATGGCGCAAGGTGTATTTTGCTTAGTAGCTGCAGCATCGCAAATTGGATGTGAAGGCGAGTCGAAACGAATTCGATAATTGACGATACGTTGTACTTCTCCGTATTTTTGTCGAGTTAAAAACTGACTCCCCGATAATTGTATCGATTTCACTTCCTGAGTTTTACAGGGTCGCAATTTCCGATGTGCTTGTCTGCGATCCTAAAAATATCGAGAGACAACAGATTTATATTGAAATTCTCCGCATATTTCGCTTGATTGCAGTTGAAAACTTGACATGTTTATTCGCTGATTTTTCATTTTTCTTTTTTTTATGCGAGTGTGCCGCTACGTTCCAAACACGCAAAACATTGTGCCTCCGACAGCGTTACGGAAATAGCAGTGTATTCCGGAACGTACCGGAATGACGCAGCGTCAGCGGATAATTTTGACTTCTTCCCATTCCCGCGATGGAAGCACGATTATTCGATAAAAACAAAGGAGTTATATATCACAGATTAATCACTTTGTGCGATGTCGTGTACGCGATAAAATGACGCGCCTCCCTAATAGGGCTCGAATGGTCCACACGACGACTGAGAATGGCTGCTCTCTCTCTCTCTCTCTCTGTACGAGGGTAGTGGTTGAGTGAACCAGGGCGTGGGTGGATCGTGCAGGTGGTGGGAGAGCAAAAGTAGTGGGAGCAAAGAAGTGCGATACTACGCCGCAGTATAAGGGGTGGACGATCGATGCGAGCCAAAACATTGCCACATGCCCAGCGCGCGAAACTCGCCATGAAGTCCCCCTCACTGCCGTTCCTCGTCACACCGTACGAATGTGGTACGTCTCACATACTTAACAATTTCGCGTGTGTCCCGTTCCGATTACGTCAGACGGCGACAAGACGCGGCCACGTTGAACCGGCGATACGATCACGATCGATTCCTCATCGTCCCTGATCTTCCGTGTTTTATAGTTTTATAGTTTCTCGTGTCTCTCGGCCTCCGTCCGGTATTACATCGTATGGCGTAGTGCCATTTCGACGCGCATAAAGCCGGAGAAATGACAATAAAACGTCGAATCTCTCGCGAATTCGGGACTCACGTGCTCGGTCGCGTGATATTACATCATGTGACGTTAATGCACGGACGTGTCGATTCGTTTTGCCTCAGATAATTCTATCCTTCGTAAAGCCAACCGTTTTATCGGTTGATAATTAACAATTGAGAGCGGCAATGTCAGTGTCTGCTAAATATAATTGGTACATTGTTCCGGACGCTCTATATATCGTGCGATTATTCCGGCTAATTATAGAAAGATACGATCGAAACGCGTTCGAGGGCTGGCTCGAATGTCGATCCTCATTAGGCGTAAATAATGGAGGGAAGGCCACGTAATATTCGTCGTAACCGCGACATTGCATCGCCAACCCGCCCGCCGACTCGCGGAAAGCCATTAGAAAGCGGATCTAACGCGGATCGGAATGCGCGGTAATTCTTTTTACGAGCGTATTGAAATTACTCGCGACGCGCAAAACATTACTCGACGACTGTCCGAAAGAGAGAGAGAGAGAAAGAGAGAGAGAGAGAGAGAGAGAGAGAGAGAGAGAGAGAGAAAGTCCACCTTGCCTGCCTACGGCGGTTTTACACAGCGACGCACGTACACTCAAGTAAAAACGAAAAGTCATTCTGACGAATTCTTCGTGGGCAAACGCACGAGGGACATTTGATACGTATTGGTGCGTGAAATCGAGGCAAGTGGAGATATTTATAGTCACATACACGGGCTACGCGTCCTGAATTTGAACAGTATAGAAAATACATCAGGATAATAATATCCGAAAGAGAAACGGGTATTCGTCACGTGCCGACTGTGTCCGCGCGTAAGCGGGTGTATTGACAGCGTCGTCCGCCACTTATCTACGCCTATATCCTTGAGCTAAAACGCCGGGAAAACTCGGACACTGCAAACGATATTCGAGTTTTCGTTTTCCATAACTACTCCGATCGCAGTCTATTCCGACCTCGGTTCACGGCTTCGACTGGCTTATTCCGCGACGCGCAAAAGAGGAGAAGCTCTTCAGGGGAACTCATCGCGACGAAAGTATAAGGACCGCCTGTGTAAAAACACGCGGTAGATGAGTGCGATGAGGTGACGCTAATGATAAATGAAATCTCCGCTCACACGATAAAGACAACCGGAAGCGCATTTCCAAGTGCGCCAGTCCGCAACGACCGGGAAACTGAACGCGCAGCCGTCGGCGCATTCAGATCCGCGCGCGTATCGCGTGGAAACAATATTTTTTTTCGGCAGATAAAGCAACAGCAATCGCGGACTTCACAATTCGATAACTTTCCATTGCCCACACGAACGAACGAACGAACGAATGCACGCATGAGCGCAATATCATCGCGTTATCGTGCTACACGCAACTTTTGTATCCTCTTGACGCTGTGTGTACAATACGAGAACCGTCATTATTGCCGACTCGTTCAGCTACGAATTAAATCTCGCGGGAATCAACCCCCTAGTTACAAGTGGTTCGTTTCATCGCAAAACGCAAATTCCTCGTCGCGTTCCGTTATCACGCAACACAAGAGAAGATTCGTTTACTACGTCACGAGCGACCACGCATGCCGCTCGGTGTACGCGAAGGAAAAACAAGCGTACATAGAACCGTCGTCTTATCTAATACCTACATCGAGCGGCGAGCTATCGGATGTCGCGCTCGAGGTACGCGAAGGGTCGCTGTCCCCGCTGTCTAAGTAGCGAAGACGAAGACCGCCCCGTCGTCGTATCGGCTCCACGTTAACCGAGCGTCGACGCGCGTACATTATGTACGTCGGTGCGTACGCACGTCCACGTTTCCTCCGTACAACGCGTGTGTGCACTCTCTCTCTCTCTCTCTTACGCAGCAGATGCGCGCCGCTAATAAGCACTTAATCGAGCGAGCGAGCGAGAGAAGTTTGCGTACGATAACAAGGAGGCATGCGCTGCCGCCTTTCCTCGAAGCGAAACTGCTGCCCGCCATCGGCGTCGTCATCGCCGCCACCTCCGCCGCCACCGTCGCCTCGTCGTCGAGGGGTTGAACGCGAACGGAGGGGTAAGAAAGTGCGCAGTAAGGAAAGGATGGACCCCGCCCGCCGTCACCACTACTTACTCGTCTTCGCCAGACGAACCTACGCGACTAATCGGCGTCGCGACGAGCCCTTAGGATCTTTCCCGGCGATCGCCGATTTCATTTTCTCTCGCAAACGTTCGACGCGGCGAGAACAATTACGCAGAGACAGAGATGAGATGAAAGCAATAATCGATATAAAAGGATTTCGCTACGCTCGATTTAGTATTCTTAGTAAGAGCAAGCATCACCGCAAGCGTGTGTCGGAGCGGAGGCAACGATGCTAATTAGAACCGTTCTTTTGAAATATGGTACGGCTCAAAGGTGGCTATGAATAAATTACGGGGAGGAAAAAAAGGCGAAAAAAAAAAATATTCATCTGCCGGCGGCTTTTAGCGACGATCTTAGGAACGTAATAATGCAGTCTCGGGACGGAGATGCAGAAGTCGATGATATAGAACCATGCTGGACCAGCCGCCACCCAACGGTGAGTTCGGAAACCGACTGAGCCGCCGTCTATTGTGCGCGGTAATCAAAAAGAGATACATCGGTACTTCTCTAACGTTGATTAACGCTACGAATCTTTACATCACCGTTCTACAAAGCCGAAGTTTCTTCGCGTCTACTGTAACGCGACCTACTTTTCAGAAGCGCCGCTGATTAGCTGTCCTAATTAACTCTACTAGATAAGTTTCACCGCGATGTTTGTACATCCGATGTTAGGATTGATCTGTGGATGTTTTATTTACGGATGCGATGCATGCCGTTCGTTGAAAAAGCTGGACGGGATTCGCAACGGTATGTTCACGCGGAGGGTAACGCGAGGAACGGGAAAAGGGAACATCGAATAGCGAATGCTGGAAGGGTGATAATATGCTAGTTTATTAGCGAGGAAGATACAGGCACTTAAGGAACAAAGTACCTACACCCGTAGGGTCGGAAGATAGCACATTGCCGCTGCCAACATTGTTGTTGTCGTTTGCAAAGTGGGAGATGGTGGAAGGAAATGAAGAACGAGAAAGAGGGACAAGTATACGCGCGAAGAGGGAGAGAAAAGGAATGAAAGAGAACGAAAAGTGGTCTGCACCGGTTGACATTGGAAAGAAACGAAACCGCGAGAGATGAGAGAGGAATAACGAACGGAAAAACCCGCGGTGACGAGGGAGACGTTTTCATCGGGAAAATTTTCGCCGTGGAACGCGGCCACATCGTTTTACATTCCTCGCGTATAAGAGAAAGAAAAAGAGCCATTAGCGAGAGAAAGTTGCTCGATATTAACGAGAAAGATATTACCGAAATATCAACGAGTATTATATAATAAAAGACGTTAAGTGTGAAAAAGATTCCTTCGAGATAACACGGAGAGGTAAGGAGATCTCAGAGCACACAGCGGTGTTTCGCGTGGTATTAAATTTTTTTTTTGTTCAAAAGTGCCGCTTTATCAATGGGGAATGATAAAAAGCACGGTGTCAACAATCGAGCTGAAACTGTGCTGTAAGAATACGAAGGCGTGGAGTTCGCAGGAGAGCGTACGGACGATTTCGGGACCGCGCGGTGTTCCCGAGGTGCATAACATGCTGTTTGAGTGAAATATAGTTCTTGGAAAGGTATTTGTATACCCCGCACACCCCAACTTACATAAGCACACGTGCACGACACAGGCGCAGTATGCATATTTAACGACGGCTTCGATGAAAGGTTGACCTCTCTGCTTTACCGTCGTGGCCTTTCGTCATCGCCGCGCTCTACAGCCCAAAATCCGAAGGGCTTGTCGCGCGCTCCCGAGACACCCGGTATGCGATGCATGGAATGTGGTTTATACACCGGGATCTAGGTAAAACGCACGCGGGGCGATCGAGAGATGCGAGCACACGCGAGGTAAGTAGGCAGACAGGCAGGCAAAGGTAGGCAGGCAGGCAAGCAGGCAGGCAGACAGAGACAGGCGAGAGCGAACCGGCGCGGCACGAACGCGGAATCGTTGTTGCGTGAAAACGCTGATTTAGCGGTGTGGGCGAATTGATATTTGAAAACATCCTCGCGCCGCCGCTCGTTAAAACGTCTTTTATGACAATGGCGCAGGCCGCGAATTTCCAACTCGGCGAACTGTTCGGGCGCTATGGAGAAACCGAGCCGTATTCCCGATAAAGGCAAAACGGGTTAACCATATTCGACCTAACGAGTTAACGTAGATTAGTCGCGATAAGGATGAACACGTCGACATAGGTTCGGACGAGGACGTGCTGTTCTAAATACCTACTTTTCAGGCAATCTAAAATTATACACTTTTATTCTCGTCCTCGCTGAATTATACGCTACCGCCTCGAGAGGTCCAGACATTAAACCGATATGTCTTCAGTACCTGGAATTGACTTTTTTTCTCGAATTACGTCAGATTACATATATAACGTGAATTTGAATAATGTTACGTGCGACTAATAGCGATCTCTTAATAGTCTTATTATTCAATGTAATTTGCGCATATATGTGCAATTACGCGTAATCATTATGGAATGAGGATTGCTTGCGTAATTTCTCAGAACACAGACCGCCGCATCGTAGGTGACACAATTGACGTGTACTCGAGAGCAATCCAACTCAATTAACGAATTAGCGAGCGAGTTAAGATCCGATCTCGAAGTAACCCTAAGTCACGCTCTGTTCGCGTACGCCCGACGCGTTGTCTTCTGTCGGGATAATTGCGCGCGTAATTGCAAATATTTCCGTGAATAATTGCGCGCGCGCGCGCGCACCTATTTTCACGCGTTCGAAGGTGCAACTTCGTAGAGAAGCAAAGAAGGTCAGATATATAAAGTCCAGCTGTGATAAGAAAAATGGTTATTTACGACAGTGGCAACGACAAATAGCAATGACGACACGTCGTCGTTGGTTTTGCGTTACAGTACGGAAAATACGTAGAAGATTACAGCAACGTAAGCGGCAGACGTCGGCCTTGCTGTTTTTGCGAACGAGCGAGAATGTGCCGCGCCACGCGAAATATGTGCTTTTAAGGATTTACCGACGTGGCTCGTTAACAATCCCGAAGAATCACCGATGCGCATAAGACACGACGCTATTAAGCTCGGTCTATGTAGCTCACAGGACACAGGTTGCAAACCCAACACAACAATCGGCCGCCCTTTGCATTCACTAATCTTGTGTCTTCGACCTGCGTCTTGTGCTTTATACGTAAGGGTGGAGATGCGCATTAATGAAAGAGAGAGAGAGAGAGGGAAAATGCTGCAGGGTCGATTTTCCCTCCGCAAAGCTTCGATCGACCGACTTCGTCGTACGCGTTGTGAAGCACCGTGAACACCGTCGACGCGGTATATCCGGAGCCGGTTTCCCCTTAACGTAACAATGCCGAGCAGTCGTTCTGTTGGGCGCACGCCCTTGGTACGCGTTAATAGCGCAACAGCGGTGACATTCCGTGCCATCGTTGGCGTCGCACTCTCTCGCACGGGGAGCGAACAAGCTATCCAATTACGATACACGACGCGGCGAGCGGACTCCGCCGGGCGTCATTTCTACGGATCCGCTTCTGCGGATTAATATTGTCCCGGTCGGCGACACAATTATTTCATAAACAATTCAGGTCGAACGGAGGTCCCCCGTTGTGTGTTCGTTGAAGTTCTAACGAACCACCCGGTTCTTCATTTTTTTTTATTTTTTCGATAATTTCCATAACTTCCACGCGCCCGGATACACAAACGACGACACTGGCATAATGAAATATCGATTATTTCAAAGCGCGCGGTGCTCGATACCGTGAGGCTTTGCAGCTTTGTATCGTTAGTGCCATCGAGAGAGTAGACGCCTCTGTCAAATGCAAAGTGCCCGAAAAGGGTCGATAAAGGAAGGAACAGGATCCCGGCGACCCTTTTGTGATTTGCCACGACGCTCGAGGATGCGCGTTTCTTTCAACGCTCATAGGGTGTAGTAAAACGCACGGAAGAGTTACGCAATATGCCGCAGCGTTATTACCTGTCGTTAATGTCGGCCGTCAATAACCAATACATTTTTCGAATATTCTCAAGGCTAAACGCCTTGCAGACGCTCTTACGCTGCTTCCGCATCTCAGCTAAAGCGACGTGCAACTTTGGCCCAACGTCTATGATGTCGTAAATGTCATCGTTATTCGCACAGTTCCGCATTACTTTATCTGCGCTTAATGAGAAGGCATTTAAACTACAAAGCGGCGAAATAACGCGCCGCCGGAGACTCTGATCTCTCGGGGTTCCGTATGTAATCGATATAGATACCCGCGGCATTCAACGGTTATCTCGCACGTGTCAATATCTCTCGAATCTCTTAAAAATGAATTGCGTGACGGATTGGCGATTTCTTTTTTTTCTCCTTTCGTAACGTTCCCCGTGTCTCCAGCGCAGATATATACGTATACATATACGCGTATACATTGTGTACACAGATACACGCGCATATTTTTATTGTACATCTTGCGTACAGCCTATCCTTTATTTTTAATTCAATAGCCAGCGGTATCGAATATGTTGTCGCTATCAATCAAATCGAGTTCCTTATCAGAAGTCAACGACTAGAACGTTCGATCGATACTCTCTCCTCCGTCTTCGTAGACCGTTCGCCGACTCGGAAATAATCGCGGAAAGGAACGGCGCCCATTTTCGGCTGCGGTGCGCCGCGTTCGCAACGTGGACCTCAAGGCGAGCGAAACCGCGTTTCATCGAATTGCGATCCGCTTGCGAGGATGAATACGCGTAGTTTCAATGAAATTCGCAGCGTTTACAAGCGTAACGTTGGAAATAACGGAGACTTGTGCGAGCATCGGATGGTCGCGGCGACAAATTTTTCCAACGTGTGATCCGGCCGCGCGAAAAACGCGGGCTGTTTCTCCGAGAGAGAAAAGCCGGGAAAATGAGAAAACGCGCGTTTGTGGCGCTCTTCAACGAGGCAATCTCGGGGCCGCGAATGAGGACAAATGAGATAATAAGTCGGTCGGTTTGCTGCGCGCAAAATGCGTGCCATAACATCGATGCTCGCGCGCGAAAGAGATCCGCGAGGTAATAAAGAGCAAATAACAACTTCATACATTTATAATAATGTATAAGAGAGAACGCGACACAAACATATCTCTGAGATATATATTTCAGAGGCACTGCCGTGTAACCGCCAATCGGCGGAAAACGACAAATATTGATTTACAAATAGTGACTTAGGATTAGGGCTACTTATCTCTCACTTGTACCTAAACCTATCTCTTTCTATAGAGAGCGACGACATATGCGTACGACAGAGAATGCCCTAAATTGTTCACCTCTCTGCCACGCTTTCGTACGCTCATTGCCGCTTCCAGTATAATTATATTTCGGTGGAGCGCGAGAATCCTCCCCGGTAAGAGCACACTTTTGGGTGCAAGCTCCAATTGAGCCGTGGGACGAGCTGAGCCGAATTCGCGGTCCACACGGTCCCTCTCTCTCTTCTCGGTGATGTCGTCGCGATATTCGTTCACGACGCGACGGCGCGACGCAGCGCGCCGGCGAACGAGGTTAGCCGAGCGACCGCGAGGTCAGTGATTAAAGAGAGAAATATCGTGGAACGCGATATAACCGTTGCGCTCTCTATCTATCTATCTCTCTCTCTCTCTCTCTGCCTATCGACGCGAGGGCCTTTTACCATTAGGAAACAACACGATGTCGTCGAATCGCGTCACCCTAACCGAGATTCGTAGAAACAGCGGCGAACCGCCTCCATGCCCTCCTTCCTCTGGAACCGCTGCCGCCGCCGCCTCCTACGTAGAGAGAGAACACGCCGCTTCCTCTCTTCGCTCCGCGTGTTCGTAATCGCCCTTCTCGCAAGCAAGTGAACGAGCGAGCGAGCGAACGAGTAATTTTCACGGCGGCCTCGGAGGCCATTGATACCCGCGCACGGTCTGCGGCGCGCCACGCCGCGCGCGAGCACCGCCGGTGAAAGCACGCGCGTTTCGTGGAAAAACACTTTTTTTGCGAGCCACGGAGTCGAGTCGCGAGAGGAGCAACGCCCAAGGAGCGACACATTGCGCCGAAAACATTTCGACCGTGCTATCCGCGCGCACCTTTTCCCTATCCTTTCTTCCTCTCCCCCTCTCGCTCCCACCCGCCCGATCGGCCGTTTCTCCTCGATTGAGGACGAAAGGCACGGTCTGAGTGATTTGGAAGGACGGGAAATAAACAGAGAGAGTATGTATGTGTGGGAGAGAGATTCCCGCGGACAAAACCATCCGTCCGGAGGTGTTACGCGGGAGACGAGATCTTTTTCGGAGCAGAATCAATGTCGCGCGCGCGTGACGACACTTCTCGCGGTATGATAGCCGGAATCGCTACGGGAACACGTCATAGACAAAAGAGACGAGCCGCGATGACGAAGACGGCGATGTCGCGCGCGCGACGAAAAAACGAAGTAGGAGAAAGCGCACGGACGGTGGAAGTGTGTACTCACCGAAACGCGGCGTCCAGGCGGGGATTCCAAGGAGACGTGTGCCGAAGTCATCGCCACACGCGTCAACTCCCTCGCTCCTCGGCCACGACCGAAAGTCGTCGCCTCGTTAGAGATCCGGGACCGGTGAACAGCGTGATCACTTTCCTCCGCAGACACGAGCAACACTCACACTCGCGGGCACACGTACTCATAGCACACGGGACACGGTAGGCAGTCAGCTCACTGTTGTCCCGAGCTAATCCGTTTATTATCCTAACCTTCGTATTGAGAATAACGAAAGTTTTTTCAAACGGGCGGCGACAGCAACGGTAACGCGACGCGTCGTCGTGGCGCGCGACGGGACGGCCACGCCGGAGAATAAATATCGCGATTAACTCGGGGCGCAGATTCCCCGCGCGACTCGCACACAACTTGTTTACTAGAACGCGCACCACGCCATGCCCCGTAAACGCGCGTCCGTCCCCGGCCACCCCTCGCCAGCCGGGCAAAATAAGAGTCTGCGCGGTGGCTCAGCGCCCGTCTACGCTCTCCCACCTTCCCGGCCGCTTTGTACGAGCGATAAAGCGAATATCTGCTTTGACGTACTACGACGCAATCGCGACGAGCGAGCACATAACGCGCGAACGAGCGGGTCATCGTACCCTCTCATACGCCACCGTAGCCACGGCGTTACGCGATGTCTTTCGCGCGAAATGTCTGCGATTTTGCGGACGAACCGTACAGGGGGCGACATCTGAATTGGACGCTCCGAAGTGACGGGCGCAACGTCAAAATCGTACTTTCGCGCGACATCAATAGGGGACCGATGACACAGGAGGGGAGGAAGGTCGGTTGTGTCAAAACATAGTTTTACAAAAGTAAGTTCTAGCTTGATTAGGTAACTTTCGCCATGGCGAAAATGCGATGTATCTCGCGTGAAGTCGCTCGACGAAGTAATGACGTCACATGGTGTCGCAGGGATACCGTGTTCTCACTTTGCGTATAATTAATCGCGCGTATTTATTCACGTGAGATGAACGAGAATACGAGTGATGAGAAAAACCGACGGAGAGAAGGAGAGAGAGAGAGACACAATCGACCCTCAGTATTAAAGGTCGAATTTGTGATGTTAGGGTGGCTGGTCTATGATGCGATATTAATTTTATGACATATCATTCTTCAGAACATACGTCTCGATGTATACATACATCTAATGGTGTACCAAGATCTATGGAATTCTTTTTCTGTCTTTCTCGCGCTCTCTTCCCCTCTCTACATTTAGCCCTATACGTGGTAGTTGCAGGATTACCATCTTATCGACGAGCGACGATCTTTAACCATGCCTCGTCGTTGTTTACAGCGAAAGCAAGCTTACCGAGGAACGAAAGCGTGACGTGAGCACTGAATCTCGAAGCATTTGTTCCGTCAAACGAATGCATCTACACCATTTTATTCGTACGGCGCCATGTTTTTTCCGACGCGACATAACCCGCCGGTCACAAGTATCGAGAGACATCGCGTTTAACCACACTCGCGCGGTCTGATAGACGCGTTAATCACCCGGCACTTAACGAGGCACTCCCGACATTCGCTCATACACGAAAAAGCTTTCAACGAGTAAAAGGATGCTGAGAAACGGAGCGGTCGCGATCCGTCTCCTAACCGTCGCGAAACGAAATGAAACTGCCGCGGGTTGCCTGTGACGTCACTTTCTTTCGGGTATCAGGACTACTTCGAACATTTTTCGTGTTTCGGACCGCGACTCTAAAACCGCACCGATCTCGAGATCTGCTTCTTTTAACTGCGTTTCCGTGCAATCTTCTCTTCCGCTCTCTCACTTTCGTCAAATTTATATTGCATATTTGTTTCACTTTAAAACGACACTACGTCACAGAAAGTGCAATATGGTGTAATTGAAAAGGACAGACCTGATTGGATTGGTTTGGATCGGAGCTATCGTGATTGGTGTTACGTCAGTATCGATACATTCGAGGATCTCAATCGCTGTGAATTTCACAGTAAATTAACGGAACGGATCCCGAAAGTTCGAGTGTGAAAAACCGTTCCGTATTTTCCGCGATTGCGGCTCGTCGAAGGTGAGTCTCGCGCTCGAATCACCGTCGGAGGTGCCAAAGGTAAATGCCGTGTGTTTGTTATGACAGATATCGTCAACAGTACCTTGAAAGACGGGTAGTCTAAAAGAACCGAACAAAATCTCGAACATTCCTAGCGCCATAACCCCCTGGGGAGTGCATCGTCGTCCGGCGCCCTTTACATTTTTGACCTGCCCATTCGCGCGAAATTGTCGTCGGAAATGTCGAAAATATTACAAGTGCGTGTGTCGCGGTGTAATATCGCCGTAAAATGTCATCGGTATTGAACATGTCGGGGAGTGGACAGTCGGAAGTACCGAGTGAAGTTCGCGCGCTTGATACTTCGAGAATCGCCACCGTTGCGTTTCCTACTGCTGTTTCCTGAATGATTCGTGACGCAACAGATCAATTTCGAAGGACCGCTTCCTATCCGTCGCGATTTCGACTCGCCACAGATGAATCTCGCGCACGATTTATTTTCGAGGAGTGCCGAAGCAAGTTACGCGCGTTCACTGCGGTAAAATATCATCGAGTGGCCGCTGGATATTTCGTGGAACGGATTATACTCGAAAGTGAAATGTTCGTGTGACGACCGTTCGCAGTTCAAATCGTCGCGGATTACGTTTTCGCCTATCGAAGAGATTCTGCTGCGTGTTATATAAAATCGCCGGGAGTGCCGAAAGCAACTCAACGCGCGAAATATTGTCGGGAGTGCCGAAAATAAATCCCGCGCGTTTGTGGTGACGAAATATGGTTATACGTCGCCCCAGGAAGTGAATATCTTTTGGAAAAGGCTGTTAGGAATACCGAGCGGGGAACGCGAACATGTCGAAGAAGAAATCTGTAAGTCTTAGATACAAGGTCCTTAAGTAGCGTTTAAAATTGTTGCATGACGAATAGCATGTTTCGTTCGCGAATTTGAAGTCACTGCAAAGCAACAGTCGGTAATGTTGGTACTCTCCAATTATCTTCGGAGGATTCTTGGCTCTATCGATAATCGTGAAGCTTATCGACACTGATAGATGGCGCATATGTAAAAGAACAAGGCGCAACTGTACACATGAAGCATATTTTTAATGTCGTGACATGAAATGTTAATGTTTGCTGGCAGTTTTTTTAAGTTAGACTCATTTATACGCAAAATACTAACATGTTCTTGCGTCACGAATGAGTCATGGATAGCGTGTATATGATTATATGTATACAAAATTCTCGGGCAGTGAACGCGGTAGGGAACAATAACGTTTCCTTCGTATCTCGGGCGATCCCGCATTTACGTCAAACAACGCGACACAGATAGCAGAGTTATTAATCCCAGTAACATGGACGAGGCGCATACTATAGACAGCGTGTCCCGATTGTACGTAGGGCAAAATTGCTTATCGTTGCATCTCCTGAAAAATAACGAAAGCAAACGTAAACGGGTAGTGCAGCAATTCGCTGCTTAAATCGCTCTTCACGATATTAATTCGAAACTCATAATATTTAATTAAATTTTCGACGCGGTGCGTTTGTCTGCGATAACACTCTTGTGGATGGCGATTGCCGAGCTGTTATTAAACGGTGTTCAGTCGCATTTTAGAGCGCGTTACTCACCATCTCTCAATGAGTATTACCACGACGCCGGTGACGATCTTATCGAGGAAGGTAACGATAGAGTACACGAGCGCGCTGCGTTCCGTTCTGGAGCCGATTAATTCGGCGGTCACGCTTAATGCTGTGACCATCGTGATAGAGCTGCCCGCGCCAATTAACACGGCGATGACGTACACAATCGTCGTATCGCTTTCCACAAATTCCGTAACGGCGGCGGCGATTGTGCCGATGATGGCGCCGAGAAAATAGCAGATCTAAAATTCAACGAGAAACTCACGGCACCATTCATCTGAATATTCGCGTCTACCTCACGTCGGAATTTCCCTCTTCTTCCTTGATACTAACACAGAAACGAAAGATCAGTTTCGGTAGCTAAATTAATTGTAACACCTAAAACCTAAACGCCTGAAACTTTAGCAGCGTAAGCAATTTTAATTTGCCGCAGTAGTAAACTAGTAAAAGAATTAACTACTGCAGCAATTAAAATGGCTTGCGCTATTAAAGTTTTATGTGTCCACACGTTATACGACTAATCTAAAACCAATCTTTTCTTTCCGTGAAGAAAAAGTTAGCGAGAAAGTGTTACCTTGGTTCCGCAACATCTGTTGATGTATTTAAGTAGTAAAGAGGCGACAAAGGAAGATACGTAGGAAACAAGCGGCACGGTGGCCAATGCCTGCTTTCCACCGACCTCGGTCTCTTCTATGTACAATGGCAGATATACGGTGGCGAGAGTGATGAACAACCTGCTCGCCACGTACAACATCGCAACGCGCAATAAAATCGTGATGCGTGCCCATTCGTTAGACATCCAACGATTTGACGGAGTAATTTCGATCGAATCATTGGCCCCTGCTTTCCTGGGAATTTCTGGTCGTTCCAAGAGATTAGCTTTCAGCAGAAAATGGAAGAAGGTTGTCGCGATTAAACCCATAGCTGTGAGAACCAATACGATGTTCTGTAAATTGGAATAAAACGTATCAGCATATAAGCAGTACTTAAAATAGATCGTGGCTTCGTTTTTAGCGCGCGTCATCCTTCTCTTACGTACTCTGAATTTATAATCATCTCGTTGATCCAGTTGAACCATCGAGTCACCATTAGTTGGTAGAACTATCCACGTGACCACGAAAACTATCACGGCCGCGCTAACTTGAGCGGAATATCTGCGATTAAATGCATCTCGGTGTAATTTAATCGGAATACATCGCTTTGCGGGATGTTTCGACTTTTTTTAACACGTTCATTGCCAAGCTGAAAATTGGAATTTCGTATTTTTTTTATTTTTTAATTTAGTTTTTATTGTGCTCAAAATAAGTTAATATATTATTTATATGCTTTTATTATTATGTACATAGGATTTATGTACTCTAAATATCTATTACGCGACAACGCGTGATCGGCCGTCTGGTGAGAACTCGCATCACGCGATATCGCGTGATTGGCAATGAACGTGTTAAACATATTCCCTTCGAACTATATAGATTCTTCGGTCAATCTCCCAGCGGGAGAATACGAATTTATTATCCATTTGATTTAAAGTGTGCTTAATTTTTCAAAAGAATTCTTGATTTTTAACCGTTCATAATTCCAAAAGCTAGTATATCTCAAATATTTTTGTGAAAATAAAACGATTTAAAACTGATTGAAGAATCCGTGATAAAGAAAAAAAGCGTTTAGTGAAGTACACCCTATGTGTGTGTGTGTGTGTGTGTGTGTGTGCTACACGTTTCCCACGTTCTCAAAGGCATTGCATAATTCACATACCTTATCGCGGTCAAATCGGCTCGATCTAGAAGGGAATTAGTTAACGAGGGAATCATTGATAAATGAGAGATTTGCACGGCCGCCCAGCCCGTTTGAAAGATCGCGATACTCATTACGTATAAGAACATAACGAGCGAATTGAACGAACGAACAAAACCACCGAATATCACGGGGAAAGTCAGAGTGACCATGACGGAACCGAGGACGTGCCAATTTTTCTTCTTGCAGTAACGATCGACGACGAAACCGAAGACAGGCGTCATAATCGCATCGACAATTTGTCCTAGAATGAAGTTCGTTTGAACATTAATAATACCAACGTGGTAATACTGTCGGTACACACGTTGCGACGTGACGCTTACCTAAAAGTAAAAGCGCACCGGCGACGATAGGCTGTAACAGTACCACTCGTTGAAGATAAATCAAAGTGTAGGAGAACCACATAGCTGCCGCTAAATCGTTGAAAATATGTCCGAGTGCGTAGGCCAATTTCGTGGACGTCGCTATCCTCCCTTCGACGAGGGGTGTTCGTTCATTGGTATTATCCATTCTTAGAAACGCGTATTTTTCAAGACGAAGGAAGGAACTTTATGATCCCTATATATCCATTATACGATATTATCCCAGCTTGTTTGTCGCGTTTGCAGAAAATCGCTCCTTCGTTCGCGATGAAACAAAGCTGTAATAAGTTATAAAAGCAAGAAAAATAATATAAATCAGATTCTGGGAAATATCTAATTCGCAAATCGTAGTAACACTGAGAAAAATAATTCCTCCGGAGAAAAGGAAATCTCCGATTGATTTTCTAACATTCGAAATATCTCACATCAAATATATCGCTTATTATAAGTAGAGAGTTCTCAAATATGATTTGATTGTAATAGACAAATATTTAGTTGAAACATCAAAGTTGCCCGCGTTCGATAATAAAAATAACAGTACTTGCGATAAAGTTACTTCTTCTTAAGGTGAGTCTGTGGCCGGCATTCCTTTCACTTGATTGGATATCGCTGCGAGCTATTTCCTTTTTTAAAATAGTCTCTTGCGTGATGTTCATGGGTAAATTTCGTCAAAGCACACAGATTGTCAAAATAATCTCGATTGTATCTTAATAACAAATATACTCCATTGATATTGCATCCTTTTGGGAATTTCGAAAAGTAAATTGGAAACTGAAACATATAACTCGGGCATAATGCTATCCGATTGCCGCCTCGCGATTGTAAAGGGCCTGTTTCACGAACGTCACCGAAGAAATAATCGGATTACAGTAGACGCGATCTATTCGAACGTTACGTATCTTTAACATCTGCTAAAATTGACCCTACCGTCACATGTCACGACGATATATAGCGAACAAATAGCGCGGCTATCCGCGTCGCGTGCAGGTGAGAGACTGAGCTCCGAAACGTACATCGTAACGTCGTTCTTCGCGAAAGATTATGTTAAACCGGCAGAGACAGATTATTACGGCATAATGTCAGTAGTTAGTGATAACCGTAATCTTATCTATATGTGACTATCTATCTGCACGCATTAAAGTATCACAATCACGATCTAATGTTATTAATCTTTAAATTTTTTTCTATGTGAAATATCGAACACATTGATGCATTTGTTAATACGATTGTGAATACGATTGATAGTCATATTTTAATGAAATTACACGCAATTATGTTCTTCGATTTTTTTTAATTTTCTTAAGAAAATGCAAGTATAATTGAATATAAAACAGAACGAGATACATTTACACATGAAAAATTTACAAATCACGTATAATCATGATCTACACACGATTAAAATTAGATTAAAAAAATAAGGAAACATTTCTATGACCGGTAAAATCTGAACGATAAAGTCGTACGTGTACACTGGGCAAAACAGACCCTGTAATCCGAGATGGCAAAAGAGAAACGCGCGAGAGCACACAAGAGGGAATCGATACCAAGCAAGTTCTTATACGGTCTCCCGGTCAGGCAACCTAGTAAACTACGGTCAACTTTTTACTTCATATACCATAATCGCATTGCTTTAAAATATGCTATAATTTTAAAGGGGAATAATAATACAGACTGTATAAGATTAAAATTCGGTATAAAAGTATATTTCTTATTTTTATTAATATCGACATATAGTGAATTATTAAAGTATTCGAGTTTGTGATAATGGATAATTGAAAGGACACACTTCTTACAGACGAAAATATAAATATAACAAAATATAAATGTTTATATTTTAAAGAACTAAGATACGTTCTATAATATATTAAGTAACAACGCTGTATAATGTTTTGTTCTTCATAATAGTGCACTTACGATACATGTTATACAAATATAATTAGGAATCACAAACTCGAGTTTATGTAAAAGGCGCAAGCTTTCATCATACTCTTAACATCTACATACGATTAATGCAGAGCATCCTTATTTAATAACATGCATAGCATGTGCTTTTTCTGACACGAGAACGTATTTTCATTCGTGTAACTCTATTTTTTAATAGGAATTGAGCTCATAAGAATTTTTATATTCCTCAGGAAAAAAATTTTTCATACATAATTATATATCGAATATGTCCATATATAAAAACATGTATATGATTATATATATTTATATATAATCATAAATAACTGTATCACCACTTTATATATAATTATATATTTTTATATATAGACATTCTATATATGATGCCTTATATATAATTATATATTATTATATATAATTATCTGTCTCTTTAATTGTATACCGAAGATTTTTTTCCGTATTGTTCTTTGTTATTATTTTCACAGCAATATTTTGACTTTATGTGGGAAGATTTTTTTATGGAAGTAACAACGTTATTAAATTATGTACAAAGAGAAAGAGAGAAAGAGATCATGTAGCATACTGGGATTAATTAATATTTAATTTTACCTAACATGAACATACTTCGCTAACTATCAGTCGATTTCAAAGCTGTATATTCTGTGCCTTCGAATTGTCTTAGATGAACCTGTAAATAAATCCTCTGATACTTGTTGCCTATAAAGACATATCCACATAAATACAATTCAATAAATTTACCTGTAAATGTAAATTAACATCAGCGGCTCGACTTAGATATGGGAAATTTCCTCCACTCTTCAGGTGTGCCAATTTTGCATCTGGATAGCATTTATACATTTCCTCTCTGACTGTATTTGTTAAAGCATAATCATCAAATACATCTATTATTGTCACAGGTAAATGGCATATTTTTTGAGGTTGTATATAATTGTTTACACTGTTCATTGTCAGACGGGAAGCCAATTCAGATTGCGATAAGCTCTCCAGCTACAAAGTAAGAATTGCAATGTACATAGAATTCAAATTTTTAGAGTAAATATCTTGCTCGTGAAATTTTTTGTTTATTCGTCATTATTTGTAAATTGAAGAAAATAAGGAATCCATACCCTTTCCACCATAAAATCGACTGCATCTATAATTTCTCTGTCAGCCTTTTCCGTTGTAAAATTGCTCATTATCATCTTCTTTAGTACCACAGATGGTAACATCCAAAATCTGTAAATATAGGCAAGAATGGAAAACATATTGAGCTTTGTATGTGTGTGTATGTATGCGTATCTGACTTACATTGATGCGGAATCATTGTAACTGAAAACTGATGTGTCTGTGAAAGTATTACATAGAATTAAAGATACCACTCTAGGGCAGTGCGCATTTATCTCTGTAAATTTCTGTGCCAGGAAACCACCTGTGAACATAATCGTATATTTCATTTGTCGAGTTATAAGTTACCTAAGAGAACGAGTGTTTTGTTTGTATATCCTGACCTAATGAAGCGCCAAAGAGATGGACCTTGTCTAGTTTCAAATAATCCAACAGTTTTCTGAATCCATCGCACCAATCCTTCACACCCCAGTATATCGGTGCCTCAGCCTGTAAACAAAAAATTTCTGGTCATCATCACTTTAAATGAGATATTCAGCTCTAGCGCTTCAGTATCATATATAATTATGTATTTCAGGATTTCTATATCCGATATACATTCAACTCACTGATATAACTCTGTAACCTTTAGCAGTCAAACCTAATATTTGTCTAAAAAAGATGTCAGCAGTACCACTGACCGGTGGAAGACATATGAGGGGGCACTTGATATTTTTCTGGTTAGAATCATACACTTTCCATCCCTGAAACAATCGCATCGTAAAGCTCATGATGGCATTTTGCCACTTGATCATCTCTACTTGACAGATATTCATAATAAAAATCACATATGTACTTTTATTAATGACTTAAACTGATAAAAAATAACTATTTATCGAAGTATCCGAAATCCCAATTACGAGATAACATACCTTCAAGTCGTCCGCGTCGAGGACGATTTTTCTGAGAGGTACAGAACTGCGAAAACTCTGATATTCTTGCGAGAGTGACAGCTCGCTGCAGTACGACATATTTGCTTTCTGCCTTCGATATCACTCGGTACGTCAAATCGCGTTATCGTTGTCCAACGATGAGCCAACTTTCCATTCGTTCTAGATATCGTACGCCGTAAGCGGCAAATTAATGTAACACAGTTGATGTGTTCTTGTATGCTTTCGACCGAATAAGTACACCTTGCTGACACGCGACCAATTGAACGGGACGACAAGTACCAAGCCGCTAAAGTAGTCGAGAATTTCGTGATCACTATTGTTTTTGCTGCGTTAGTACCATATATGCTTATATTTTTACTTTTTTTCTTATCTCATAGATAGACAATGGTGATTGTTTATTCTTTTTGTGTAAGATAACAGTCTTAACCTTTACAACAATTGTGGACTTCATCGACGCATCGAATAAAACACGAATAAAATTTAGAGAGAAATTTTGAACACAATCTAAATGCTTTCCTCCCGCAACGTATTATTTTGGTCATGCCGAGTAATTTGACAAATTGATACAGTGGTAATTCATTTTGCTCCGTAAAGTCCGCACGCTGAAAAGGTTAAACAGCTGTTTCCAAGATGTGAAAAGTATTCGTGCTCACAGGTACCTGGGATGTCTTAATGGAACCGTGACGTAGATAAATTACCGTGAAATGTAGATATTTTGAAATCATCACAGGTAACGTCAGGATCGGGCCAAACTGTTCCTATTATTCACCATGCACTGTTCACACTGTAGGTACCTTTCGAGCAAATAAAATTGACAAGACCATTTGGACGTGATTCACTAGCGTAGTGATCCCTTATTATTGTATTGTCCGTATCGTAACTTTCCCAAACTTCCCCTTTCGAAGAAAACGTCACGCCCCATCTTCACAGCATTGACATCACGTTTCATTCATTTGTTCGAATGTTTTCAACAATTTATAGAATAACCTCAAATAACTATACATAGTACGAGCGGTAAGAGCACGCATCTGAATCACCGACCGTTGGTTGAAACATTCATATTATCTTAGCGTGTTAAAAGCGTATTGAGGTTTGTGATAAATAGCAATTTATCACAAACCTCAATACCGGCGATTGAGATTAAGAAATAATCTTACGATAACATATGCTCGATCTTAACCGATAACTTCGATACATAGTAAAATAGTTTCTATTGTGATTTTTGTTTGGGCGTTGTATTTTATCTGTGAATACCTCCTTCATTACTGATTTATCTTAGGGACTAACGCGACCAGGTTTCCGATATGAGCGTTCGAAATATAATAGACGCGATCGTATTTCATTCTGATAGAATTACGAGTTCTATAAATATAGATTAGTCTCACGTATTTATCGAGATAATTTGTATTCGTTTTTTTCTCATATCTTAAACAAATATTTATCCGTCCATTCTACATAATGTTTTATTATGTTCTTATCGTTCTGTCCATTATAATCGTTATAAGATGGTCCAAAATTAAATTTACGAAGCTAATTTATTTACAAATATAATTTTATTCCAAACAAAAGTAATGAATCATTTTAAAATAAAATCTAACCAATGAAACGGCTTTGTATTTTTGTAACATTTGTTTGAGATAAGATTATACACGCAGGAAAATTAGTAAACTTATAAACTTACATATTTCGCGTACGACCCTCAAAATTTCAAGTTATGCAATTAAATATAATATAATAGTAATATATTAGTAGGGTATTTTGTTAATTTGGCCTCTTACTAAAATAGATTTAATGCAGCTTCTTTTTCGTTTTTCATATCGAAGTAGTTATTTGAAAAATCATTAATTCTAGTTAAATTTAAAAATGTCTATTTGTTTTGTAGAAACTGTTTTTTCGACACTTTATATATATATCTACATACAAAATTCACGGTTATACTTATTATTATTTCTTTTAAAAGAGTTTATTTTGAATAAATATATAAATTCGTAAAAAAGCACTGTATTTCTTTAAAACTAATTTTTTAAATCTATTTTAATGGAGGGCCACATTATCATCCTTGTTTCTCTTCGATTCATTATGCAGTGTCGCTATATTTTTATAAATGACGTCCCAAATAATAAATATTTCATAACTTTGAGTCTAGAATCAATTGACCAACACAGTCTTTAAGTTTTTAATTTCAAATATTATTTACTCACAAAATTATTGTACAAAATATAAATGGGGGCTGCAATATCACCTTTTCCTCTAAATATTAAATTAGGAAAGATAGAAAATTTGTCAGACATACAATATAAATAACACAATATAAATAATATAAACTATAAATCTCATATGCGCAAATTGAAAACGCAATTCTCCCGATCGTACATTTTTCTCTTTATCTAATGTTTAAAAATTCTGTCGGAACTTTTTAAACGCGGGGAACACGCGGATGCTTAAACGAACCGTGGGGGTAGCTGTAAAGGGGATCGTAACCACCGCTGTTAGGGGTGTGGCTCCGTCGATGTATGTAGCAATACGGATGTACGTCTGTACGTATTCGACACGTACATACTATCTATCCGTCTACCTACGAAGTGCAAGATTAACGATGTCGGAACTTTCGCGCTATTACCTCGGGGGATCCGACCGCCGCTTTTCCATCACCTCGTTTCACCCCCTCTATCCCCCAGGATCAGTTTTTCGTCGCAGTTAGCAGAGGTGGAAAATTGTAAAAACTATGCATTTTAAATAATAATCTTTAACGCGCGTCAAAAAGTGACGATAAAACACTACGTGCGTTCTACGTGAAAAGCTCGAAGGAATTTTTTCATTTTCCACAGTACATCGCTAACGAGGCGGAGTTGGAAATGCCAGATATATCACAATACTCATACCTAATTATGTATCTTTAACAGTACCGCAAACAGGACTTCTCGACGCGAGCAAACCGAGTACGATATACTATTAGGAGATTCGCTTGGCGCAAACACTAAGCGCGAAGATCCGCGCAAAACTACGCGCGCGAGCTGCGCCGATACGTTATCGCGCCGTACCCGCATACCAATGGTACCTCCTCGCATTAATTAACTTTAGTCCGAGCGTTTGCTCTGTGCGCACGACGAAAAAGACCGGCCGGGGGAAAAAGGAAAGAAGGAAAGAAAAAAAAACGACGCGCCTTCTTTAAATAAATCGCTGGGAGTGACGGTTCGGCACGGAAGATTAACGAGCGCGGTGTGTCGTTCGATTCGATACGTCGAATTAACGCGAGACAGAAACGAAGCTCCGCGTATCGGTTATTAATGACTACGGGGGTCTGCCAATGTAAACGTTTGCGATGCCGCGCGTACCCGCCGCGTACTCGAACGTACTCGTCGCTTTGAATCGCGCTCAGAAGACGAGAAGACGCGTTCCGTGAATAAGTCGACGGCGTGAATCAAACGGTAATGCTTGGATAATGGTGGACGATTAATTGGCTATAATTGGGTGTTAGTGACGAGAACGCTCGAGCGAGCGTTTCACGACTATACACGTGCACGGCACAAAGGATCAACGTCAAAGGCGTAGCGTTCCGTAGCTTTTTAGAGGCCTACGTTCCATGCTGAATACATTAACGAATTACGCCGGCGAACTCGTTTTCAGGAAACTAAATCGTTATTGCCCGTCTCCGCGGAGGCTAAACGAATTCCAGTCGCGCTCGTATACACGTGTACGTCGAGGGCATGGGGATGAAAAAATCAACCACCACCATCCCTGGTTCTCTGGCAGGTTCGCTAGTACATTACCCTCGCGCCGCGCGCCGCACCTCGTCTGCACCTTTCCTCTCCGAGCAATATCGTCCCGGTTTCGTCGAAGTGCCGAGACGTGAGAGAGACAACAGACTATAGGGTCGTCGGTTAATGACGACACGGGAAATATCAGAAACGGAAAATAAAATCTGAACAAACGTAGTCGGATTCCAGCGTGAGAATATATTTATTTTCTCGAAGGTTTTTTTTCGAGAAACGAATAATGATTGACATAGGTTTCGTCACGCTTTCACATTTATAGCGACTCTGCAGGTACTCGTCCAATCCCATGTTTTCCTTGTGTTAAGGTAAAGAATTTCATCAAACTGTTAAGTGATTAAGCAATTGTTGTATTTACAAGAGGCAAGCGTGGGTCAATGTTTAAAATTAAATTGAGAGCCATTGAGTTCAATAAAACAAACTTTTCTTCACCATCGTGAAATAACATCGGTAAAATACAGCTCTACGGGAAAAAAAAGCAGGTATAAATTAAACAACGTAAACCGATGAACTCAATAGTACCCAAGCCCATCTGTAAGTCCGAGAGATGGCAAGGATAATTTTGCGAGGATTTTAGAAGTCACAGCCATAAATGTCTGTAATAAAGCGTCAAGCCATTAATCTTCGACTGTAATTTCGGTTTGCAGTGGCGACATCCGCCGTCTCGTTCGCTCTCTTTTCTATTTGTCGTTTGCGCTGCTTCCACTCTCCTTGCTGCTACCATCCTCCCTCTATATATCTTGCCCGTTCTCGCGCATTCTAGGATAATTAATGATCCCGAAAGCGATCTCCTCACGGTTGTCTCGCCTCTCGGGGCAATCTTTCCCCGTCTCGCTCCCGTCTCGTTACCTACGCCTTTCTACTCCCCCTCGTCGATTCCGACCAATCCTTTTTTTTTCGCTTACGAATAGTTAAACGTGCGAATGATGGTAAATAAAATCGGATAATCACTTTCCGGCATGTGTACGATAAGTAACGTAGTCGTGAAAGGAGGCGTTCATGAGATAAATTACAAAATCAATTGTAACGTTTGTAGAGCTAATGTTCCAGCAACATGCAGAAAGGAGAAGACGGCCGCATATTTCGCGAATCGGATCGTTCTCACGTTAAGTTTACGTTGTCTCCTGTTCTTTTGTCCAACGATAAGATCACCGTCAGTAATAGACCGTATTAAAGCGTAAATGTGCGGATCGAGAGGACCTTCGTCAATATCCGCTCGTACATGATTTTCGACGGAGCTATTATATTAGCTTTTTTCTCTTATAGACTAGCGTGACGAAACGTGCGCATACATCTGAATATAAAAGGATTGTAGGAAGACGCAGGGAAAGTATAGATGGGGCAATTATAGGAAAAGAATAAGTGGACCTTTAAGGATTTACATAGCAGCTTCAGCTGCTGTGTAATTCTTTATAGGATCTCGGCTGCCGTCGATCACTAATTATCTGGAAACAGACAGGCTGCGACACTGCGGAGACTGTCGCGTCCCCCTTTTTTCCCGGAATAAAATAAAATATTTTCATGACAATCGAACCGACAGGAGGGATCTGCTAGGCGTCGCTCGGCATTATCTCGCCTTGGCTAATTCCTTCGGCAACGACTTGGTCAACGCTTCTTCCTTTTATATCGTCGCATCGTCTCTCGAGGCCGCCGAGTGAATACGGAAGCGACGAAAGCTGGAATTTCCGGTTGATTCGTCACGCTAACGATGGGGTGGTTTAACGCCCCGTAGAGACCGGCGCGTAGACTCGCGCGCGTAGCCACGATCCCCCATTGTCAGGCGTTCGCGCAATCTGCCTCGTCGACAATTTGCACAATAATGGACACGCACCGGCGAGGGCCAAATTAACAACGCGTCCGTTAGGAATCGCGATTCACCGGCGTCGCCTCGCGCGTCGACGCGACTCCACGCGCCTCCGTGTTCCTCCCTTCCCCCTCTCTTTCTGTCTCTCGCGAGAGAGCCTCGTTATTTATCTATAAATTGTACGCAACGCACGCTCGCCGCCGGTGAATTATTTCCACCGTGTCGTTCGAACGCGCACACAGATAATCTCCGCGGATAACGGAGGAAAAAAAAGGAAGTCGGTGCGCTGCATATGTAAGCGTAAATTGGAAATTACCGCCCTAGATTCTCGCGCGAGGCGATTCCGCGAACGGGAGAACCGCTCTCGACGGCTGGATATCTGTTCTTGCATCAATATTTAATCGCGGCTAACAAGATGGCGATGGTATGCGCGCCACCCAGACGGGCTATAAAAGCGCGAGGGGCCGTAATAGTCAACGTACATTCTCGGTACATCCTTACGCATCGGTGTATACGGTGTATACGGTCGCCGTATATACCGTCGACAACGGGGACGGAGAAAGAGAGACGAGTGAGAGGAGGAGAGACGGGAAGGAACGGAGAGTTCCTCCGCGAAGTTCCCGCGGTGAAAAGAAGGTGACGAGAGATCTCGCGGAGGAAGATAGAGCAAATAATCCAGCTTCGTACCGCTAGCACGCGGCGAGCCTGAGAATTGTCAATCGAAGGTGCCAAGAAATAAGAGAACGCTTCGAGGCGCGGCTTCTCAAACATCCTTCCTTTGGATGTGGCCGCGAGCCCTCTTCGTCCGCTTCGTATAATTATGAGCATGTCCGATTATACGTGTTTGGACATACGCCAAGCGCGACGAGCGATCCACGTTCTGTTAGATAATTGACTTTCAGCTAATTTAATCGCGCTCTTGTATTTTAGAAATCAACCGTCCAAATACTTACGTACATTTCTCTCTCTCTCTCTCTCTCTCTCTTTTCTTCCTTCCCCTTTCTTCATCCCCTTTCCTCTCTGTTATTTTAATCATCTCGATTGGCTTTTGATTCACGATAAGGTGCAAATTCGGAATCTTTTGGAATCACACTAACAATTGTGTACATAAAATTGGACGTATATGTCAATCTATTTCAACATTACCACTTTTATCACTCGGGCGATAGGTTATTTTTTTTTATTATACAGAGATTACAAAATATATAGAGATATAAATATAGTAAAATTCATTTTTTGATCATACGTATTTTATGATCATACGTATCATTCGAATAGAAATAAATAACAACAAGATGGATTATTCCGGATTAACGAACTTGGCAATTCTGTAATATGTTGAAAGTTGGTGCCCTCACGATCGTTGTCATTCCCGTGCTCGATTTTCCTTCCGATCGCGTAGTCAAGCAGGCACATACGGGCGGATGAGCAGGAAACACGTGGACGTACGTGTTCTCATATTATGCACGTTATCGGCATAAATTATACATGTCCTGTGCAAATTCGATAATAACGTATCTTTGATGCGAAACGTAAATATAATTCTTCACAGGTATATTGTAAAGAAAAACATATTCATCGTTAGGTGAACATTTCCGTAACAATTATTTCTAGCGATGCACGACGAATAAACGAACAATAGTGATTCGAATCTTAATATTCAAAAAATTGAATCTACCTAAATCCGTAAATTTGTGATCTGTTAGGATCATATCACACAGCAAAATGCAAAAAGTAAATGTTAAACTGTAAAAAATTGGCCATTGAGCCGTAAGAAAGGCAAGAAGTTTTCTCAAAGAAGAAAACAAAATAAATCAAAAGAAGAAAGAAATTAAATTTACCAGAAATAGAAATAGCCTTGCGCAAGCAAAAGGAACGAATAGATGTGAGAAATGAATAGAGAGAATAGATACTTTACCTTTTTGTATAGCTTGCTCTTACTATTTAATTCGAAGAAGTGCTACAAGGAAGTAGGACAGGCCATTAACTACGTGTTTTTATATTCAGAGATATCTATCAGACACGATAACATCCTAGTTTATAATTAAATTATGTAATTGAACATATGTTATACACAATTAAGATCAGATATGTAAAAGTGATACGTTTTAGATTTGAATGATATATTATTTTGATACGTCTTCCATTTTCATTGGAATATTGTCTATATATTAATAATCAGAAAGTGTGCATATATTTGATGAGAATGTAGAGACTTACAATCTTTTGAAAAGAAGACAGAATGTATAGAGACCAATCTTCTGGAAAGATGACAAGACTGTTCCACTTATTTGGTTTGGTTGCCTGAATTGGGTTGTCAGAAAAGTTTTCTATTCGGCGGTCTTAAAAATATGGTGATTTTCTCCAAAAATAGATACAAAAAACCACTGAAGAAACGAATAAATTTTTTCTCAAAATATGTAAATATGACAGTGATTGATATCTTCTACATGATTAAGCATTCGGTTTCTTTCGTTTGATTTATTGAGCTAGTTCGATTTTCCTTCTTCGGTAGTGATTAAGAAAAAAGAAACCTTGTACAATAGAAAAGTCAGACCGGGATCCATTCCGAATATTTTCATAATACATAGCGAGGCAAACGTTAGATAGTAAGCAACAAAAAGAATGTGACTGTGACATTTCTGTAGGTAACATCGTGTTCCCTTCCAGATTATAAAATTCCTAGTTTTGTGTATTCCCAACTCTTACCTCCGTCATCTCATTCTCTTTCCGACCGTCTCCGCCGCCGCGCAGAGCCTTCGAAGCCTTCCATGGGCTGCAATTACCTGCAATTTGTACTGCAAGCAACATATACACACCGAGTGTGCTATCTTGACTGTGTATGTGATGCAGTGCGCATGCAGATGTACGTATAAACGTGTAGAAGGATCGCTCAGTCGGATATAGAGGACGAGAACAAAGGAGCGTTAGGGTGCACAGCAGGCATTGTATACGTTTTAACGCTTATTTTTTAGGGTTTCCTATGATATTTTTACTTTATGCATAAAGTATATGTATAAAATTGAAAAAATTGTACTAGCAGCCCTAACTGTAATGTCCAGACATACGAAAAGAGACTCGATTTGCGTAACTACATTTGGGTTACGACAATTCAAATATTCTATTTTTTGGTGATCAGACGAAAACTCGGTTGTGGAAACAGAAAGATTCTTGTAGGAAGTTTTCATTGTTCAGGAGATTGTCCTCGGTTATCTCAATTGAATGCAGTCAAATGTTCAGACGTGAATGTTTTCGATTATAGTAACAGAGAGATCAAGTCGTATCACCACCTACGACTGTGGATTATTAAGCAATTTGCGAATGAGATTCTTCTTTATCTTTTTATTTAATATATCAATTAATCTATTAAAACAAATTCCATCGTATATTGAATATAAATAGCGGAATATGGAATTTTGTAAATAACTTATATAAAGAATATCGATGAACGAGGGGGGAAAACAGACGAGTAAATCAGTAGAGATAATTAGGCGAAATCGATCGATCGTTGTGCCAAAGAACGCGATCTTTAGAATCTTATTCTTTGAACAGACTCGTGGAAGGGCGAGGAGGGATATACGTGGTTGAGAAGGCAGAGAAGAGGAAAACGAGGAGTAAGAAGCCAAGAGGATGCTATCTCGCGAAACGGTCCGAGATGGGCCTTATTACTGACGGGATCAAACAGCCGTCGGGGTGTTAACTGCCCGCACAGTCGAGAGAAGAACGAAACGGCGAGAGAGCTAAAGTTTAACGCGCTTGGCTGACCGGTATCGAGCCGCATCCTTCTCTTCGCCTCTTCCTTCTCTTCTTTTCTCTCTCTTTCTCCTCCTTTTGCTTGCTCTTTGTCTTTCTCCTAGGCGACGATCCGCGTCATGATCATACGCGTGAACATTACCGATCCTTAAAGCTTCTGTATTCCCCGAATATAGCCGGCTGTGAGTGAAATTTTTAATCTAAATCTAAATCTAAATTTTACATCAAATTTCAAGTATGAACGGGAACTTTTTATTCCTAACTCACGTTCGTATCTCCCGCGCAGCGATATACGAAACATTCGAAGGGAAAAGGCTTCTCTATCGAAGAAAAAAATATGTTTTTTTTTTGCTTTGCTATCATGATTTAATAGGGTTGTATGCGACAAAAAATAGCTATCCTGAAATTTTTTTGAATTTACGGGACTTCTTTCGGCGAAATTGTTTGTTCGATACCATATTTCACAAATGCTATTAAAAATTTCTTCTTGGAAATAATCTTCGGATATTGAGAAAAGAAATTATCTTCAGGAGACAGCAGAAAATAACTATCTTTTGTTTCGATCCCGGACGGTCTCAACAAACGAACAAAAGTTAATATTCTTGAAAAGGATAGGAGTATAATCGCGGAATATGAAAAACAAATATTTTTATAAAAAAGAAAGATAGATAAATGTTCGGTAAAAGATAGGTATATGTAATTCCTTCAATATTCTCTCTCTTTCTCTCTCTCTCTCTCTCTCTCTCTCTCTCTTTCAATACTTATATTAACTCCAATTCCTCTTATCCAATTATCTCCAAAGTCTTTTAAGTGAAATATGTTACATTTATTGATATTCCAATGTCTGTTGTCGAGATAAATTGAACGACATACCATGAAGATGTTTGAGAACACAGAATGATAGTCAAATTTTGGATTTTTGATATTAATTCACTCGAGAGCGAAACTTGTGAAACATATTTTACTCTATTTTTATGATCCTTCTATTTTAAGGAAGAATCGCACTTTCTCCTCAGTATTATCAGTTATTACCATTCCCATCTTCAACGGAATATTCATTTTAATCGAAACATACAGGGGAATAAAAAGCACTATTCATGGAAAACAAGTCGATAAAAAATACTTGTTTTAATTCTAGTTTCTTATCGATAACTGCCAAATGGCAACAACATGACGCTTTCCAATCGGAGACTGACTCTCGACAAAACATTAGAAAAGCCGTTGCCGTTGAAGACGGACACCTCGCAGATTGCAGCGCGGTAAATTCAACACGTTAGAAAGGAGCCTCCTACGTCTGTCAATAGCGCGTACGTGTAAATAATCGTAGAGCATCCCGCGCTAACAACACGGTTTGGTCCCTTCAAACACGTGTAATCTGGTACCGTAATTTCATTTCGAAAATATGGAAAATGACGGACATTTAAACATTATTCTTCGGATTTCGATTGTTATCTTCGCTGGCGCACGTACGGAAACACACGGTAGACGTGCGTGCAAGCGCGAGTAAACATAGAAAATTGTTTACCGATGATTAGCCATACATCCGCGAGATAATATAGATACTGTGCAATCTGTACGGCCGATTTCACGCTTGGCACACCGAACTCGACACATGATGAATATAAAAATACGTATCCTCTAACTTTTCGAGAGTTCTTTGTAATATTACTTAAGGTAAAACAAATGTCCTTTTTTCCACTAAATTCTGACTTTGCTGGCAAATCTTATTACAGTTTATCGCGTGAGAGAAAAATATAATTAACCTCACTCTATAAATTTTTTCAAGTAAAATTTCACCTTTTACTGCGATCCACTAGCTTCTGAAATACGTGCCGTAATCCACTTTTTGAAAAGCGTAGCAGAATAGCGGATGTGCTAAATTAAATTTCTTCATTTGTGTTAAATTTTTTTCCTCTCAACTCTTTTTCTTTTAAAGCCGAAAAAGCCCAGAAATAATCTCATAAAATAATAAATGACGCGAGGTCTGGACTATATCGAAAGTGATCTAATTGATCGCCAATTTTTATTAAAGCGTAAAATCAAACTAACAAATTAATAAAGCGTAAAATCATGATAATTACCGTGATATTGATAATCACCATCAATTATAGCTCTTATAATCCTATCATTTTAATAAGAGTTACTTATGCGATTTCCAATCTTATGGATTATGTATAAAGCTGAAAATCGTGTAATTTTCTGTATGTGGAATAATACAGCATAGGGGTGACTTGAGCTAGTTGATTAATTGATTATTTCTGCTGTTTCTTTTTTAACAAGTTACAAAACGGGTAAGCAGAAATTTCAAACGTGTCAAAGATGATTATGAAATCTTTACGTGCTCGATTCTGTGACCTGTTAGAAAACAACAGAAATAATCAATTAGCCAACTAATTTCACATAATGCTGACCCCAGCAAGAAATGAACATCGAATCGATGTCAAATTGATGTCGATTCGGCGAGACATTTCTCGCTGGGACCATATTTTAGATACTGAGATATTTCTTATATCATATAGAATTTATTTCTATTTACGGAAAATATTTTATATATGCAGGGAGAACGGTTTCTTTGAATTTAGTATTTTTATTTGTTTGACTTGGATATGTTTGATTTATATTGGATAACATTTTATCTTACATCAAATATTGTATTTCAAAGAGATTAGAGTTAGATTAAACGAAATGTTATTTGATGACAAAACACTACTATCTAAAGAAAATAAAATTTGATTTTCAACGAAATAATATTTATTTGGTACATTACAAGTTTTATTTTATTAGATTAATTATGTTATTTGATTGGAAAAAAAAACTATTGTTTCAATGGAACTTAAAACAAAAATATGTAAGCTCGGTACTTACAAATGAAGGCGTGACGCGCCGACGTTCTCGTTCAGGGATCGGAATCAACGTGAAAGATACTATTTATTCTTGCATCGATACTTTTTACATACGCATAACGATCACTTTTTACCTAATAATCACGGTAGAAACACAGGGATATTACTCACACGTCTGTCGATTCCGCGTTATTTAATCGACATGTGTGGATACGATAGAAACGAGAGGAAACGTGGGAGGAAAAGCGGTATCCTGTAAAAGATCGGATAAGAGATGCTCGGAGAAGTTCAGGAAAGGGGGGCATTGGGGAAGGGGGTGTAAGGAGAGGGGAGATTACAGAAGTAACCAGGCGGCGCTCCGGCCTCGTAACCGCCCACTTACACTCGCAACCATAGTGAGAAAACTCCGCCTCTTGTCCCTCTTTCATCAAGGAAGGCGTGACGTAGCCGGTGAGGAAGGGATTTCCGACGGTGAAGAAAACTGCCGCCACCGGGAGCCTCAGAACGCGGTAGAACGCGAGCGTGTTCGAATCCTCGCAGCCTCCGCCGCGTCGTTTCGTCCGTTCCCTCTCGCTCCGTTGCGCGCGCATTCACGTTGAGCGAACTTAGGGGGGAGCAAGTCGTCGGAGCTCGTGATCGTGTCAGGAAGCGAGGCCGTGCGAATCCGGTAATTATACCATAAAATTTTCGGTGGTGCTGCGCGCGACGCGATTCATTCCCTCCATCTTGCTGTCTCACGAATCCCGTTGGCCCGATATTGTCCAGGCATTCCCTCCAATCACTCCCCTACCCTTCGGCACATCCCAGATCTCCTATACCTTTCTCTCTCGCACCCTTGACACAGCCCCTTTGGTTACACAGTCCGTTCATTCTTATTCGAGTATGCATCGTGACAGCATCGCGTTCGCATCACTTCGTTCCGAACAGTTTCCGCCGTGCTTCAACAACACATCAGCGATATTTCATCGTCTGTTGTATCGTGTGTGACGACGACATCGACGAGAGAGAGTGTATACGCACGCTCGTAGAAAGCGACTCGCAAACTCGCGCCCTGGTGCACTTTGGAGAAGGAAGGGACCCAGGATCCCGAGGACAACTCCGAAGCAGAGCGAGAAGAATACGGTGATCACGGCGAGAGTAAGCTCTCGCTCGAATCATATTCACTTGCGATCCCAACGTGTGTGCTTTATATTTGCTCGCGATACCGACGCATTTATCGCTCTGATGCTTGGACGTCCCGGTAATTGATATTACTCGGATACCTCGGTACTCGTACTTCGCGAAACACACAACGTGAAATCGGTAGATGTGGGTCCGTTCATAGCCTGTATATTTGCTCGATACTCGCGTCAACGTTACTTTGGTACCTAACTACAGTAACTTGGTGCCCCTTCCTTCCGCGAAGTATCCGGCGCGAATTTGCCGACGGAGCGCGTCGTCGCGGCGGAGCGATATCTCGCTCGTGCGGCAGTCGACCACGTGTTTGTGTAGTCGAGTCCGCGCCGCTGCTACGTCGCCGCGTGTATCGCGACCGCGTATACCCGCACCGGCAGTTTTGTGAATCTCGTTAGCGCGGACGGTCGCGCGTGCGTGTCTCTCATCTCGTAAGTCACCGCGTGGCGGTAAAACAGCCAAAATTCGGGTAAAGAAGGAGCCGGTCCACGTCATGGATCTCCGCAACCTGGAGAGAGAACCGGTAAATCCGGGTAACGAAGAACACCCGGACAACCCGGCCATCCCAGCAAATCCGGAGAACCTGGGGATCCCGGAGAATCCAGGACGTTCAGGAATCCCAGGGGTCGCCGCGTCCATGGCGGCGAACGGAGAGGAAGCTCGAATAGAAGAGGAAAGCCAGCAGGTAAGGCCGCTTCGACGCTTAAACAGATACGTTGTTTTTCGTAGGGTTTCTTTTTTTCCTCCGAGTGAAAAACAAAAACGCTGTGTCCACGCATCTTTCTCTTATCGTTTTTATGTTCGCTACCTAATTTATGACTTTGGAGATAGACGTTAGATTAGATAGACGGACAAATTGAAAAGTGGCGAATAGGTGATCGCACCATTCCCACAAAAATCGTTATATCATTAGTATAAACTAGAAGATGTAGAAACGTACTCGATCATATTCGATCGTTACTGTTTGCTCTGATTATTACAGCGTCCTTTCGTCACCTTCTTTCTATCGTTGTTTACACACAGTCTCGCATGACGTGGTTTAATTAAAAACAAAAAAACAGAAGTGATGGTTCAATTTATTATCATGAGCAATATTTCCTGGTGTCTTCCTGCTTCACCATTCTCAATCGTGAAGTGTTGTATTTTGTCTTCATCTTCGCTCGAAGGACGATATTCGTGTTTCTTGAGATTTTAGATATATTTAATTAATTAACCATTAATGCAAAGCCCTCGTCAAATTCAAAGATATCGAAGAGAGTATCGTATGAAACATCATTCGAAGCGATCGTCTAATTGAGTACAAAATATATCTTGAAATGTTTATAAACTACATGTAATAAATGCAATCGCGAAAATGTACTGTTAAAAAGATTAATATTTATATACAACATCTAATTTTATACGATGAGAACTAGGGACAGAGACGGTAACGACGCTCGGAAACATAACATTAATATAAAAATAGCGAACTTTTTGTTTTATAAAAATGACAACAAACTTACAGACTCAAATCAGTCGTCAATTTATACAAGGGGCTGCACAATTTTATCTTTGTATTCCTATCGCATCGATTCGTTCCGATCGCATACTATGTTAAGTAGGTGGGTCCTTTGTAAAGACAAAAATCAAATTAATTATGGAAAGCCTAATTAAGTACATGACCTGTCTGATATGATATCGTTACATTGCTGTCGCTGCATCATATTTCTTTATTGCGGTTACAACTTAAGTAAAGATACATTGGAAATTATAAATAAGATCTATCGTATTTGCGTGAATAATCGTACATATTCACCGATCTCGCAAATAATTTGCATTTTAAAGTTCGAAATTGTGGGTAAAAGCTTTCACAAGGGGTCGAGAGATCGAATATCACTATCGCGATTGAGCCGCGCGACGATAGAAATATGTGGAAACGTTTCGATTTGCTCGCCAGCAAGGCGATATTAGTTTACAAACAATGTCAATCTCGCGACGCTCGCTCATTCGGAGAACGTTTTTTCATGCACGTCGAATACGTGTTTTATGCTTGCGATTATTCGCGCTCGTAATAAAAGCCGCGTTTCAGCGTGTGTATAAAAAGCGTTCGTCGAGATACCAAGGAGAGCGAGACGAAGAGAAGTACGTTTACATGGATCTATACTTGTAATCCAGCCTAGCCGTTATTCGTGCATACGTAAATTACGTTCTGCTAACGTGATTTCTTACCGTTCGATATAACGACCGATTAGCTCGCACTACTTTTTACATCAAATACCGCGATTTTGTACTTTTTTACTTTTAACCGCCGCGACTTCCTGTTTACTGTATGTGCAAGAAAATCAGAGAATCAGCTTCATCGGAACTTTTTCGAATGAGTTTTGTTGGAAAAGAAGTGGCCACCACACAATAATGCAATATAAATGAGAATATATAGAGTGTATTTGTGGTTGTTGGCGAGCGGTCGAAACTCTTATCCCTCGTGATTCGCAACAATTCGTGCGCTTGATTATTTTACGGTAAGAATCGTATCGTGACGAGCGATTGAAGCCTTCGATTTTTTAACGCGTTCAAGTCTACATTTAGAATTATTCACGAGCGAGGTGCAATTCGAACGAGAGGAGAATCGGAGTAATGGAGGAACATAGCATTAGCATCCAGGGATTTCGCGATTTAAGCGTTCCGTGCACGGAGCAAATAATTGCTGCAATCTATATTAATAGCGGCAATTTATTTGAAATCTCAAGGAGCACGAATCTGTTTACTACGATTTCCATCGTGACTTCCATCGGCATTAACGAGCGCTCGAAAATTAATTCGCCCGTGCGTTCCATTTTCGTCGTTCTCTATTTAGTTGTCCCTCTTTATTGAAAAAAACTTAAATTTTAAGAAATTGTACGCAAAACTTTTCCAAAGAGAGAGAGAGAGAGAGAGAGAGAGAGAGAGAGAAGATCGAGCAGCAAGTTTCATGTTATTAATGGGGTATCAACGCGCGAATTTGTTGCCATTTTATATCCTATATATTGATCAGTACACACATACCACACACATAATTACACACAACATACACACATATTATATTGATATATCGCGTTTAGCGGCTCCGTATTAATCGGGCTTAATACAGAGAAATGAGACGCGCGGTTAATCTCTAAATGTATATAATTAACCGAGAGTAATTATGCACATGCAGATGATGGCGGAAAGCTCGTACGACTATCTTTTGCGTATATTCCGACACATTTCTGTTTTTCTCGATCATTAGAGCTAATTGCTGTATTTAATGTTTCTTTATTTTTGGCGATTATCCGCCAAATGACTGTACTTAATATTCTTGCATTTTCGTCTTTTTAAATTCGTGCCTTACGACACCAGGGCTTTTGATTGGCCCTCGCCTATCTATGCGCGTTTTACATATTTCGTATGTGCATTTCAATGTGTAATTACCATCGTAAATTATTATTCGCTAATTGTTGGTCGTGAGTGAAATTTATAGAGCTTCGATTTACTCGAGGGAGACTGATATTATCGGTCGTAGGATGGCGAGATGGAGATGATGACTCTTCTCGTTTTCACGACTCGCGCGCAGTTCTTCCATTGACACGCGAATTCGGGTCTACGCGCGATTTGACTTTCGGAAACGCGTTGGAAAAAAAAACGCGCGTACCGCTAACCCGTACACTTGTGTACAGGTGCGCGTGAGCATGCCACGTAGCGTGTGTATATGTGCGTGCGTATGTATACATACACTAGTGAGTAAGCGTCTGATAATTTTGGTGGGACGGAAGAGGGTAACACCGGGAGACCTGTCGTGTGTGAGCACACTCGTCGTTGCGCAGGTATAGGTAAAGGTGTAAACAGGAGGGTCGATCGAGAGAATCTCTGTATGCGCGTTATCAGTGTGTCGACGGTACTGCGCACAGTTGTACGTGGAAAGAAAACGGTAGAGAGCGAGAGAAAGAGAATGAGGGAAGAGAGGAGGGGGGTAGGGAACGGATAAGAGAAGAGTAACGAAAGGGAGAGGAACTCATAGAGAAAGAGATAGAGAAGTGGCGAGCGGAGTGGCGAAAAGGGAGAAGGTTGGAGGTCGGCGACGGCTGGAGGGCAAGGGGGCAAAAGGGGGGGCTTTGGGGGTCCGTTGGCTCGCCGTGTGTGCACGCACGGCGCAAGGGCGGGGATTCCCCCCTTCGGCCAATCGGATCGACTAGCGAATGCGCTCACCTACGGTATACCCGCGCCGTCGTCACTGCTCGTTCACCTGTAGACGCCATGTCGTGACGTCACGTCTCGTTACGACGGGACGCGGAGTTTGCAGTCGTGCATTGTCGTCTGGCGAGGCGCACCACCTTGACCGCGAAAATGCGTCCACGAAATTCCGCGGGCCTCGATTTCCTCCGCCGCGTGCGCGTTGTTGCACAACGCCTCGCGATGGCCGTGACGCGTCTCGCGCGTCCCACCTGGGCCTGTCGGATGTGCGTATCGGAGAAATTGATAACGCGCTGCCGCGATAAGAAAAAAAAAAGAAACGCGACGATTATGACGACAAACGTTGAAGGAACGAATTCGTGCGATAATCGCGACTCTTTATCGCGAAATAATTTTTGCGAGGATCACACGCGCAGGTAGCAGGTCTCGAGTGCGCCCACGTGTTTGGAATATGTCCTCGTGGACGAGAGTTCGCTCGCATGCGCAAATGCGCCCAACTAAAATAGAAACCTTGGAACATCCGTGTCCGTGTGCTTCCACGTGCACCTTCATGGAAATTCGTTCCCCGTATTATGAAAATCCGCTTACGCTTATTCGAACTGCGTCCAATCTGTATTCGATCTTCCGTGCATTCCTGAACACGACGGCATTCTTCGTCGCCGATACACTGGTCGGATGAATATTCCCATTAAATTTAATGGATGCGGAATGGGAAAGTATATATCTTACTTTGTTTTCGGTAAGAGAGAAATCGTGATGTATAGTCTCTCAGTATTTCTCTATTATCCTATCTTGCCCAAGCTCCCTACAGCGCACCGAAGGTCTACAAGGTCGAATCATCCTACTGGGATCTCTCAGGATAGGCAATTGAATGAAAACGATTTAACGGTCATGTCCTTTAGATACCTCGAATACCTCAAAATATATCCTTGTACAGGACTCGGTGAAAAGATACGAGATCTATTATGCGCTGAAACGTGCTGCTAAACGTGCGGCCTTGGCAGGGAGTCAGAATCTTCCTTATTATTCGGCCGTTTTACGATAGCCCTATTAAAATCTTATAATTAGATTTTGAAGAAATAAAATATCTCGCCGGGACTTTAGACCGGCGTCCGGCCCGTGGTTGGACCGTACCAAGGTCAAGCCGAAAATTGCAAGGGCCGATCCTCCCCGTTTCCTTTTTCTCTTCTCAAGGATGGATGCAATCGTAAAATTGAATCGAACCGTGCCGGCCGATCGTTTCTTCGGCGGAAAGATCGACTACGAGTTAGCTTGAGATTTTGCCGTTAGCAAGCAATGCGGTAGATGCGCGAGCGGTCTCACGTACAATTCGCTGGATGGTGAGAAACGGGTGGAAATAAGAGCGGAATCAATAATTCATAAATCTCGGTCGCGTCTCTCAAAACGGGACGACCGACGTTTCTTGTATCGCGATACGCACGCGAAACTTATTGCATCTGTCGCGCGCTTTTCTATATTATAGCACTTTCACGCTCAGAAACAGTTGAAACGACCCAACGCGAAGTTCCCCGTATATCTCAGGGCATCTAGATAATTTATTGAAAGGCGGCGAGATAGCTCGCGCCGATACGCGAATCTCTTTCAATGAATTCCACCGCGTTCAATATTATCTGTCTATTAATTACGGCGTTCGCCGGCCAACCGGCGCGTCACCTCCCGCGGCGTGAAATTACTGGTACGCATTGAAGCGCGTCTCGGGACGCGATTCGCGGGGAGGCGCGTGCATATCCGTTGCACGACGTTGCGGCGACGTTGGTGCGCGTGATCCCGATTCAGCAGCGTGGCCGAGCAGCAGAGCGGAAGGTAGACGGTCGGCGGCTCCGTTGGTGGGGAATCACGGCGTGTCGGCGGCGGCCAGCGCGGCGGCGCAGCAGCATCGAAGCTCGGTAAAGAGGGGCGTCCCTCAATGAAATAAAGAAAAAAAAGAGGATGACTGTATCGCGATTGGTCCACGCTCGCCTCGCGGTCACGCCTGCCTTTATCCGCGCGTCGTCGTCGGCGGCGGTCGCGTCCCCGCGGTCGCCTTCTGAGAGGAACGCGAATCGATCGTGTTCTCCCCCCCCCCCCCC
>NW_014555863.1:1084714-1098460 GCF_001313825.1 Dinoponera quadriceps
CCCCCGTGCGTGTAACAGCATCCTTTTCCGTTTCTATGTTTTACCGCGGTCCCGCAAATTGGAATACGATCGGCCGTGCTCGTCGATCACGCGAAATGCGACGGATGTTTTTTTCTCTTCGAAATGAGACACGGGAGAAGCATAGCGCATAGCAGTTTCCGTGACGTAATTACGCATATAAATACGTGATCGGCAAAATATAATTGCCGAACGTCGCCGGCTGTCGAACGCGGGTTTTTATCGCGAGAACTCGCGGAGCGCGGATTTATAGCGCTTGTCCTCCGGCTAACGTTTAGTAACTGCGTTACATGTTCGCGATCTCGCTGTGTATTTCTTGAAACGGTGCTCGGGACAGAGGGGGAGAAATACGGGAAATAAATTGAGGGCGAAGCCTAAAAGGAACATATCTTGAAGGTAACGTTTCTAATGTATCGGGCTAACTGGGATTGTAGCGTTACCAAGGCTCAGATGATCGGTCACCCGGCTCGATATTATCGATACGTCGATGTAACGAATGAAAAGACGGAGGGGGTCCACCACGACGAAGCGGAAAGTTCGATACGATCGGCACGACCGCGCGGTTATGCTATTTCGCTCATGCAGTGTCTTCACGAATAATGATTATAGATCGCTTAATGATCGCCGATTTTATCGAGAACGACAGAAATGTAGTATTGGCTTCCCGCCAGCGATGAGCAGGTTCGTGCGCGAAGGAAGACGCGTTTCTTTGCCCTTCCGAGTCCAAATTTTAATTCTACGTTAGTCCCGCAAATACCATCAAATTAATATTAAATCACTTAGTCCGAAGATATATAATGAAATTATTACACGGACGAAAACACTGTCGAATAGATAGAATTTCTAACAGCACGCGTACATTGCAATAAATCTTTGTGATTCAATAGCGATATCGTTGAAACTAATACTTTAATTATTGAAACATGACATGAATTATTGAATACATAACATAATAATACAATAATTTTAATGATGTTTGCCATTGAATCAAGAAGATTTACTCCAATTACGCTGTTGGAAATTTTATTGATTCAACAGCATTTCTTTTCGTGTACATATAGTAATTTATTCCACAAAGAGATATATTAATATAATGCATAAGCAGGTAAAACATAACTAATTAATTTATTTCACAATCTCCTTGTCATTATTTCCCATTGGTGTTAGAAATTTCAATAGGATTTGAAGATCAAAAAGAGGCGAATAAAAAGTAGTTGCAGCTGCGTCGCTTACCGCCGTTACATCTTGCGTCCTGTATTCCGTCCTGGAGTCAGCTCCTGGTTGTTATCGTGGCCAGGCGCTCAAATACGAATCGATCGGAAATGCTATGTTAACTAATGATCGTATGTCAATCGACGATCGTGTGGTATAAGAATGGTACGGGCGAAACTTCTTATACTACGCTCCTGATAACTTTGACGACGTCTCGAAGGTTCGAAATATTTTGAGAGCATCGGTGTCGCGATTTTCTCGGCTACGGAATATGTTATCATTGACCCGTCAGACGACGTTTCGCATTTGGGGGGGGGGGGCTTGTCCTTCGGAAGATATCAATTGTTTTGATCACGAACTTTTGCGCGTCGCGTACTTGTCCGCAGTTAAATCACTGTGTTTCAAATTTCAATTATTTCATTCAATTTCAATTATATTACGTTTCAAGCCAACGAGCGATGCTCATATCGCGACGCTTTGCTCACGCCGGACTACGTTGATCGGCACTTTATTTATATTTTCCATTGGGTGATTAGAACATGTCGATTTTTGAAATATTTAATCGGGCATCGCGTTAGTTAACACACGTGTTCTCCGATCGAGTCGTATCCACGCGAGTGTCAGTGCCAGTGCTAGTGCCAGTGCCAGTGCCACGATGGAGTATCCGAAGCAGCCGGGAGCAGGATACTTGATCAGGAAGCCAGGACGGAGGACGTAAGACGCAGGCGGCGATATATCATATTTCCAGGTGTGTAAAATTTATTTATTACACAGGATATATATGTTTCCGATTTTAACACGTAGACTGCCACGTTGATTTCTACTAATTGTAGAAAAGCTTAACTAATGATTGAATTGATGAAAGATACGGCAAATTAATTGTAACTCAAGACACGCATATATCTTTTACCTCGGTTTCATCGGTCGTACAAGCAACATTTTAGATACAACGAATTATATTTTATACGAAATTTAACAAGATGCGCTGGTGTTATAGTATCGGTCATCGAATGATTGTGGTATTCAACGTGTTAACAGATGCTTTTGACGAAATCTCGTGTCCTATGAGCAAACCGAAATTTAGGATCTATTCGTTACCTCCATTATTATTCGAAATATCGATCTTTCTATGCAGTTTATATATTATTTTTGCACCATACGATTGCTGTTAAATGAATAATAGCCGGGACGAAAATAGCTGTAATAGCTTTAATTTCGTCGTAACTGCAGAAGTTTCGTTCGACTGACGCGCTCGGTCGCGTCGTTTAATGGTGCTATGAAAGTCATCGATAAGAATTATTTATCAGAATATAAGGCTTTTATTACACCGGCAAATGACAGTGGGGTACATTTGAATCGATATTGCGCGCCCGATAGATAACAGAATGCATAAAATGCGCAGGGTGTCCAACGCCGGATATCTCTCCTTTACTAACGCAAACTGTAAACGATATATAGTCGCGACCTCTTTTGGAACATGAAAATCACATCGCTTAGGATAGGCAATAATTAGAGTTACTCGGTTTTTCGTATTATCGTATTAACTATGACTGCAACAATATGAAATGTGTATCGTTAATTGTATTAAACGGCGTATCGGTTTCTTACGTTACGAGTTAAGGTAATTGGTCCGTAGAGTGTCGGATTTTCAATGGCGATATTAAAGGGCTCCCTTAGAAGTGTATTATTTATTAAGAAAAAGGTCTTTTCTATAATTTTATTTAACTATTTAAGTAATAATTGCTAATTTTGAACGCGAAACTAAGACAAATACATATAATGTGCAATATTAAAAATACGGGGGATATTATTTATTTTTTATTTTTCTTATTAATGTTTTATTTATATGCCAGTGGAGTTAATAGAGGTGCATACATAATAGAAAATGATATATAAATTTTTAAATATGTATATATGTACATATATCGCGGTAGTTATTATAAATTGTAAATTTTCTTTGACCATATCTTTAAAACAGTATGATAAAAAATTCTGAAATTTTTGTATAATATCTCTATATTAGTCCTTAGTATCAGTGGTTTTTCATTTAAATCTTAAATGTGGTTAAAAAAAAATTAAAAATAGAAGTTAAAAATAAAACGTTACCCTCAAGAAGCATGTGTAAAAAGAGAGCTATTTTTAGTTGCAAATATTTTAGTTTCCGAATAGTCAATTGTTTTCTAACTTTACATTTTCACTTTTACGTTTTATTTTTACGTACTAACTTTACGTATAGATAATATTTCCATCAATATGCAACAAAAGTTTAAAAGGATTCCTAAGAAAATAGTTTGACGGGCAAACTACCTCAATGACACATTCAGCAGAAATTAAGATTCACAATTATAATACTTGGATAGAAAACTTTCTAACTAATATGACATATATGAAGACCGAGAAAAGATTTTAATTCTTTTATAATAGTCGATTCAATTATTCAATTATACCGTATCATACAGCGTATATAGAATATTACACTTTTTTTCCAATTTGACAAATTTACCAATGTCAATGGAATCACTCGATTTCTCGTTGAGAACGTTTTTACAATTTTACATTATCATATCGTCTTGAGCAAACGTGAAATATTCATAGGAATCGCAGAAATTGGAAAATGTCACGACTCTAACCTTCAGTTATAATCTTTATAACTTTACTAGCCATTTCTCTTTTATGATACATTTTTATACCAGATATTCCCCTTTATCAGCAGAATATGGCATTCGTTCGACGTGTTACGACGGTATCGGTAAACGTGCGTATTAAAGTCACGATCATCAATTGGCCCCTTTCGCACGTTCGTTACGAAGCACAGATTACCGATTTGGTCGAACGTAAAATACCCGGTGCAAACGCTATACTTGGTCGCTAAGCTAGTCGCGTCTGTGAGTATCTCCCGTTCAGGCCTGGCTTATTGCTCTCGGATATCTCGTAGCTCACAATTACAATCGCGTGTTATTCTGTATTTTGACGTTTTTCCTTAACTATTGGTTTACCTGCGGAACTAGTCCCTTTGAAGGTTTGGAGGACTTTCCGACCATGAAAAATCTCTTTATTTTCGCGAAGTTTGCACGAATAGGGCAGGCTAATTTATTCTGGAACTTTTCCCTTTCTTCTTTACCTTTCCTCCCGATTGGCATAAAATAGGCATGTCGGGGAATGCTTTATTCTCGACAGTCCGCTTCTCCGAAGTGACTCCAAGCAGCAACTACGCATAAAACATATTGTCACACCTGCGCGTTAGTTTCTTGACGCGCGACTTCAGAAAAAGTAGTAAAAGAAAAAATAGGCACGCGGTAGACTTTGGAAAAATGTTTTTCCCAAAACTTCTCTCGTCGCTCAACTCGATACAACTCATTCACGATCGACACGAATAAATCGGGGTGACTCGGTAACGTCAGATTAGATAATTAGAGCACATTAAAGCAGATTTGGCGGCGGGGGAGTAAGTAACCGGTGGTACTTTTGCGGGGTGTGTTTGTTGTTGGCCGAGTCAAGTGGAACTTTCAAAGGTTAGCACCCAATTGGCTATCTCACCTTGTCTTGCCCGAGGGGAAGGTATGGGCCCCACCATTAAATGAGACTTATAGACGGCGGCTACTACGCGGTGGTCGAGCCCCCTTTCAGTAGAAAAGGACCCTTGTCAGGTAGTGCTATAGAGAAATTGTGGCACGAGCCTAAAATGTATAGACACCGCGTCAGTATCGCTTTTTATAAACTGATTCGGCCGAAGCTTTCCACCCATCGCTACCGCCGTGTCAGCGTGTGTGTACTCTTGTGTGCGAGAGTTCTATGCGTGTGGGTAGAGATTCGGGCGATTTTCTTTCTTTTCATAGAGTGTTCTTTCGGCGCTTCAACTCGTGCTTTCCGCTCCGTGTCGGGGTAGATATATTCGTCTCGGTTTTAACGCGCACTCCTGGCCCTCCGTGGCTGCTTCGGGGAATCAGGTAAGCTGGTAAGCTCTCGGCAGGAATGTACGTACCAGCAGGTAGATTCGTATCTTTGTCCCTCGATCGATTGCGATCACGCCACGCTCAGCCGGCGAATAACGTGGAAGAACGGTTTTACGATTTTTCGACACAGCTTTCTCGGTTCCGTTTCTCCACCATCACCACCATCACCTTCCCCGCCTCCCTCTCCCTCCCCACCCCCCTCCCTCCTCGGTTGAAATATTTAATTTGAGCCATCGCGTATATATCACTCGCGGTCCTAAGTAAACTCGGACTGGATGGATCTTCGCGAGGCCGCTCGTGCACGTACGAAGGAAACGGGTTCTTCGTCGAACTCGTACAAACAACGAAGCGGGAGACGCGCTTCGACAGACCCGCCGAGGTCCACGGGCTCTCTTGTTGACTCTTTGACTTTACTCGCGTCTCTCGCACGCCCCCCGCCCCCTCGCCACCCTGCCTCCCCCTCTTTATTCCTCCTCTTCCTTCCTTATCTCTCCACCTGTCTCCACCGTGGTCCATCGCTCTTCTGCACTTCGGAATCTCGCGGCTTCCCTCGGGTCAACCAGGTCATCGACTTCTTACCTGACCGTTTCGTGGAACCGCGTAACGAAGAAGAAAGGAGAGGCGCTTAAATTTAATTTCGTGCGTGTTTGATTAAGCAAAGTGGAGACACGATTCCGCGCTTCGGTTCCTGACGCCGCCTTTTTAATAGGGTAAAAGGGCGCTCCGCCGGGCGCGCCGATGGAAACGCGCGTGGAGATCGTTCGTCGTAGACGACAATGTGTCGTTCGCAACACACGAAACGACATTCGGGAACGGGTTAACGACGGTGTTCCGGGCGAGAACGTAAATCTCCATCCTACGGAGACCTGACGAAATAACGGTTAAACGGTGCGAAGTATTCCGATCGCGGGGCGAAGTAATGAGCGCGAGCGCGGAAAATGACTCTCTTATTAATACTTATTTCGCATAGTGAAATAATCAGTTCCATAAGATCGGTTGTCGAAACGACTGTGTGTCTCTCTCTCCTTTGGCGCCCCGATACGCCACCGGGTGTTCACCGAGCGTTAATGGTGATTTGCGCAAGCGGCGGGGGAGGGGGGATACTTTGCGCTTGGACGCACGCGTACAGGCTCGCGCGCGTCCGCACGCAATACGCGCGAATACGAAACGGACTTAGCCCGGCCCGAGAGTCGCGCGCGAGTGCCGTAACGCGCGCCCATTCACGTATCATTATCCGCGCCGGTGCCCAGATAACGTTGTTGCAATCGGCGCAATTACATTTTTACGATTCCAGCCAAGGCTTCTATTCCGTGACTATTAATGTCCGGCGGCGGAGCTATAACGACGCGCAACTCTCGAGGATCGCGCCGGTTACCGACCCAAATACTTGCGATCCCGGAATGCGATCTTTTCTCTCCTCTCCCCCTTCTCCCTCTGTCCTGTACGCCGTTTTGAACGTGCAAACGCTCGGGAACGCTCGCAAAAACGGGAAAACGGAACGCGCGTAAAGAATGGTATCTCCATCGGCGTCGTTGAATTCGCTCGTCGTCGCCGCCATTGTTGCGGACGAAGCTTCGCGTCATGCACAAATACGCGGTCTTAATATAGAGATTTCGTTTGACACTCGTGATTTTTTTCTACCTGTCGAAATTAGGTGCGCGTCAATTCACAGTTGGACCTTTGGAGCAATGAATAAGATAAAAGATTTTCTCCAACAACATTAGTACGGTCAAAACAGAGAACAATAGTGGAATTTTCTGCAAACAGGCGGGTTATTTTCGGTTATTTTGGAATTTTCCTCAACAGGTCAATAGTGTCGTGACCATTTCGAGGCGGGATACGCAGTAGAAAAAGATGTTCACAAGGAACCAAACGTGCTCACAATGGTGCCGACTTTGTTAAACCGTAAATATAGCTAGTAAATTTATTATCTCTTTTCAGCCTGACCAAAAATTATTGTCATTAGGAAAAAGATTATTAGTGCATGCTGAGCTTTTCTTCGGACCGGTTAAGATCTGATATATGAAAGCAAAGCCTGGAACTATACTCAGCGATGCGCTGTGTATCCGTGTGGAATTGATTTTCAGTTACGAATATATTCTTTAGTTCCGAATGAAGCTTTCCTTTTGTTACCATGATTGTCGTGAAAAATTTCTTCACCAAATGGATTCGGAAGGAATTATTTTCTGGGATCTTTCGATAGATTCATAAATCTATGGATTTTGCCATTATAATCGCGCTTGTCTCTTCTAGAAATGGATGGATGCGATAAGAAACTATATAATAAAGCGATAAATATGCTCAGTCTTGACGAGCTTAAAACTGCCTTTAAAGAAACCGCCGGTTCGATCTTTTTCCTTCACGTTTTTGCATGCAAATTTTTCATTCGGAAGTTCTTATGCAGGCCACCTAGTGCGCATAATTGAGTGTTCCTATACGACTTCGTGATATTTTTTTTCTTTAACTTCCGAAAAATGGTTTTCCCCTACGTGTTTTTCTTCTATTTTTTTTTCTTTTTTCTTTTTTTCTTTGGTAGACGGATCCGACCGAATTTTCGAACGCGTTGACATCGACTGATGCAATAGTTTAGCTTGACGTCTTTATCAGCACCAGAAATCGTTGCCAAGATGTGAGCAGAGTTGGACATGTTTTCTTTCGACTAATAGATGAAACGTAGTGAACAAGATTCAGAGATCTGTTTATAAAAAGCAAATGAATATTTATTTAAAAAACTAAATGATATCTAAGAAAACTAGAATAAAACGATAGTAAAATACTCGTCATTCATGGATAATATTCATTTTATTTGTGAGATTGGGGAAAATTAGGTCAAATAAAAATTATCTTTACAAATTTATTCGGGCTTTCCTTTCGATATAAACTTATCCGACTATAATGTTCTCTGAATACATCGTACACACCGAGTGTTCCCTCAGTTATGTTACCGTAAAAATTAACTTTCCGAAGATTTTAAGAGAAACTAAACGAAAGCAGGAAACCATCCTGGATTTTAATGCGTAGAGAAAGTTATCAACCATATTGCGACTAAGTCAGTAATAAAACGGCAATTGCCGCATCAACCGACAGTAACTGTTGCTGCTTCGGTAACAATTATCTCCCATATATACCATTACCGCTGACATTAAGGATATATCGCAATATATTATTACCCATATTTATTATCCTTTAATTGATTTTGTCGGAGAGCCTGCGATATAATAATCGTCTTTTTGCAATCGCCTCCGAGTGAGCGGGATGGAGTCGCTGGCGAACGATTTGCCACGCGGTTCGACTGTGCATTTTATAAGGCGTCCTACTTTCGTCTCAATAAATCATCGTATCATTTCAAGAACGATCACTGACGCGCGATCATTGTCCGCGTCGTGTTTCCCCGTCGTGAATTATTTCCGAAAAAACCGGACTTGCTGGCTGGCATGCTATCGCTCCCGACTATCGCTTCTGACGCAACTGGACGCTATCGTTTTGTCGCTCGCTATAGTGCAGTAATACATTGTAATTGCGCGAATGTAAATGTAATCGCGATATTTCTAACAACGCTCGACGTAGTTTCTTTTTTTTTTATCACAAAGAAATCGGTGGACGATGCTTGCGATATTCGGATGTCGCGTCGAACATTTTCCCTTCGACATCGACGACACCCCTTCGCCCTCCTTTGTCGTCTCGGCTTCTGTAATCCATCGTGATTTTGATCGTGGGAAACGACGTTGTCATCTAATAACCTTCCGTGACTTCACTTGGCAAGTAGTCTTTCCTTCCGACTTTTCTTCTATTCTTCGCGTGTTACGAAAATTCTTAATTAATTAATTATTAGACTTGTTATTAATTAGTCGAATTTGAAAATCAAGAATGATGAAACATGAACAACGGCCACAAATATCGGAGAGTGGTTTCGCCTTCTGGCCTTTGGCCGTTTCATTGTGAAAAATTGACCTGGCAAGCAGGTTCTTTGTGCGGAAAACGGGAAACGGGGACGGGAATAGAGATCCCAGGACTCTACTCGTTCGCCCCCACCTTCTGTAAACTGCACTGGGGGGATTACTTCGATGTTCTTTCTTACTAGGAAGAAGTGAGAGAAACCCTGCTAGATGGGTCGCACGTGCCGGCCATACGGTCGTCTTCTAAATCTCAGCCCTTGAAACTTTTAAATTCTTTCGATTTCCGCTCCTGCCGATATGCGGCATGTGCGGGAGTAACATTAAACATTACAATATCAACATTTCCGTTTCATACATACACTTCCGTTCGCAATATTGGCGCTCTTATTGACGTTTCGTCATTAATAACCCGAGCTGATAGGGCCGGATCGCTTTTACGTGTTAACGTCGCGTAATCTCGTGCTAGCGTAATTTTCTCGCTCGTCACACGTCGGACGTTCCGCTGTGAGCGAGCTTAAGCGACTGATTTAGAACATTATCATTACGACAAGGAGGGTGGGTACCGACGTATCAAAATTGTGCGTTTCTCGTCTCAGGATATCCACGTATAATCATGTGCCGGAACAAGCTCGTCATTGTTAATGACCGGTTTTAAAACCTACGAACGTATCGCGACGTGAATTCGACGAGTCAATGTTCGCCTCCGCACGACACAGCGAAACGAACGAACGATCGCATGCTCGAAAAGCCGGTGCACGCTTTAACGATCATCCTCGTCGGCGTAACATATTCGCCCGCCCCTTCGATACAAAAATGGCACGGGCAATTGCGTAATGAAGGGTTATCGATGTTTTAACGACCGCCGGAGTAGTTCCGAAAAGAATTAAACGGGGAAAATTGAGTTTTTTTTCATCATCATTATTATTATTTTTTCTTTTTACCATTTCCTAGCGAGAATACTCGCGTTACTGCGTTTCATTACGAGCGGGACTTTTAAGATCGCGCGCGTTCAGCCGTTCTCACGATGAACCTCCGAGAGAGAAAGTAACGAGACGAGAGATCGGCAACGCACAACTGGCACGAAAAATCGAAATAATTCGGAATGTAATTGTAGATACTGGAAATAGATGCGCGCCGTTTTTGATTTCTCCGATGCGACTGTGAAGAATGCAGACGAAGCCGGCCCGTTGGTTTTACCTGTCGCGGTTATTTGTAAAAAGCTTCGCGAGTCTTGTCGTCGCGTAACGTTTCTCGATTCCACTTGGCAATTTTTCACGCGTGTCAGTGGGAAATCGTCACGTTTCACAGTTATTTTTTAACGTGACGTCGACGCGCAACTCAGCTCAGAGAGCTCTCGGCTCGGCTCGGGGCGATGCGTCGCGCGTCGTCCACGCGGACAATAATTCCGACGACGTCCGTTTGCGGCAGCGATTGCATTCTGCCACCGAGGCATCATTGTCGCCCGCGGAATACAATTAGCAGTAAATTAGCATACGCCATCGGGACCGATAATAAAATCCTGCATATTATAACGATTGCATCGGATCTCACAATGCCGTTGTCGACCACAAATTATTAATTTAACGGCCCCGAGCCGACCCGCTGCTCTCTCGGCGAGGGAGGGGAATTACGACTCGGGAAGCGATGGCCGCTGGAAATTCTACGCTCGTTAGAAAAGAGGAAATTGTCCGGCCAGGCGCGGCTTCGCGCTGTCGCTTTTGCATTGTTCCCGGCACGTGTGCCTGCCGCGCTTATAGCCTGCGTTCTTGCGATTCCGCGAGGCACGTTGTAAGGCGTGTGTGTACATTTCCTATTTGACGTCCCAACAGCGCCGCTCTCTTCGAGCCGCGATTTCCGATTCACGTTACGCCGTAACGTCCGTTGTTATCCACGATCTGCGATCGCGTCTCCAAATAGTCCCCTTCACTGTCGAGTCGCGGTAGAACGAAGCGCGTGCACGCTGCGTCAAAATAGCGGGCGATTAAATCGCGCATTAAGCACCGCATCCTAACGAGAGTGCTCCGCGAGACGCGCGTCGAGCAGCGAAATGCCGCGTCGAGACGGGTCGAGAGCGCAGGCAGGCGAGCAGGGCGGGAAAAAAGAGCGAGATATTTCGGAGGTTATGCTCGGGGCCCGTGTCGCGCCATCAAACTTCGAAACGGGGGTTCGCCTCTTGACGTCTGGCGCGAGTTGCATTCGCTCGTAAAGGCGTCTCGTAACTCGAGGCGTTATAGACATCGTCGGGGGTATATAAACGTCCCATCCTATGTACTTACCGCCTATCCTTCCCTCCCCTGCGTCTCTCTCTCTCTCTCTCTCGTCGATCCTCCCCGTGTATCTTATGTACACGATGCCGCGTGTGTACGCGTTTCCACCACTGTCTCGCGGCACCTACGACGCCTTCTTCTCGCGTACATAATGTGATCCCGCAGAATGTACATAGCGCACCAACACCGGCTCTCGAGCCATTTCTTTGTAGTAACGCGCTTGTATACGGCGTGTCACTACGTGCCCGCGGGGGGAAACTACTTTATAGTAGTGCAGTTCGGCCTTTACGGGGGGATGGCCCGGCGAAATCATCGTGAGGAATCGCGCAACGTCTCCCGAGAGCGTGTTCCCCGGCTTGCTTTTTCAATCCCCCGACTTCCCGAAATCGGCCGTCATGAACGCGTCTTGTTCTCGATACAGGGTCGAATCGATCTCTCCTCACAATGTGAGTGTGCACGAGTGTATATTACATTTATATGTAATATATAATTTCGAGGTAACCACCTAACGTCGGGCATAGCGGGCACGTTCGACGATTGCCGGCGAATCGGCAGACGTCGATCGTGCCGAAGATGATGATGATGATGGCGACGGTACTACGCTCTCGTTGGTGTTGCATCGGTGTTGTCGGCGGTAATACATTTTAGCCGCGGGTCGTTCGTCCGCCAACATTATATTCTGCTCTATTATTATGTACGACGATGAGGGGGCCGCGTTCACCATCCCCGGCGTCGATATGAAATTCCGTGGGCAGCGATTGGACAGAGGAGCCAAGGCACCCCGCGAAAAAAAAAAGGAGGAGAGAAAGAAAGAAAGAAAGAAAGAAGCCGAGAGACCATCGCAGACAGGAAGGAGGCAGGACGGCGGCGGAGGAGAAGGAGCAGCGCGGCAAGACGAGAGAAGGAGGAGGCAGAGGAGGAGGGGAAGGAAGACGGAAAATCATTTCGAATATATCGTCGAAGCCGTTCGAATCGTACCGCTCGAGGGCACGCGGCAGCTGAATGTTCGCCGCAGCCGGCATTAAGAATGTGAACGCGATTGGACGAATCCGCGATCGCTCGGAGCCGGCGAACCCCGCTCTTCCGATTCTTCTCCTCTCGCCGCCTCGCTTCGCCTCCTTCCTCCGTCTCGCCTCGCCTAGCCTCGTCTCTCGGTTTCTTCCGAAAAAAGAAAGAAAAACGGGCTAATTGGTGGAACGACCGCTCACGATCCCACGTAATAATTGCACCCGAGTGTGCAACGCACACACACACAGGCCGACACGATCGCTCCGATTACTCGCCGTTCGTGACAGCGGTGGATCGGCCAGTCTTGCCGAAATAAATTCAGCCGATTCCTCAAGCTATAGGTATACATATTCGTCCGAATCGCAAGATTCTTCAAAGGAATTTCGGCGCGTCAAGGCGCCTTCGGCAGGTAGCAATCTGGATTTACCGGATTGGACGAAATCTGCGACCAGTCTGATCCGGCTTTGGTTGGTACTGCTCGCCGGTGTCCCTCCCTCCTTTGCGCTTCCTTCTGGGAAGCGGGACATCGAGCCGAGCGGGAACGAAAGTTCGCCCCGTAAAAGATCGCGGCGTAATCGTTATAATTAGAGATCGTAAAGCGCCGAAGACGGCCGCTCGCACGTCGGGGTAGGAGGGGGGGAAGAGTTCCTTGCTACCTCCGGAGAACGAAACATTGTTCGCGATCCGCGACTATAATCCCGATATGAAATCCCGCCGAGGTTTCCGCCGGCCCTGCCACGAGGGTGAACGAATAACCAACCCCGGCGCTTAATAACTCGCGGCCGCTCTCGTCGGAACCTCGTCGCGAATTAACGAACGCCCTCTCGACTTTGTCTCGTCCGGACGGATTTTTAACGGTGATTCCTTCGATTCGTCGCTCGACGGATAGAGAAAGGAAGAGAGAGAAATAAGGAAAGAGCATTGTACCCGCGAATTCTTTATTCGACGCCATAGTCAACCGGCCGTGCAGTACACCGGAGTCTCGGACACCTGTGCGAAGCGTAGACCCATAACCGCAAGCGCTTAATGCACGCTCGCAGACAACGCGAGGCCAGACGAATTTTATAGGTCGTTCGGGGTTTCGGTTTAATAGCCGAATTCCACGTGCGCGCGCAAACTCGCCACGAGGTGTACCGGCGGCTAATATCTTACCCTCGCCATGCGCGCGCGCGATCGTGCCCGCCGCATTTATCAGCGCGAATTTTCGCGTCACTTCGGCCGTCGCGATAACACGTCGCTCGATACCCCCGGTGATTATCGATATTGATATTCACGGGATACCTTCCGATCGAACGTTATGTCATGTGTCTGGGAAAAAGAAAAAGAAAAGTAAAGCGTACAAATTTCGCGAAGTCGGGAACACACGGCGAGACGGGGGGAAGCAGAAGGGGG